>NC_141541.1:73717500-73967500 GCF_021556685.1 Rattus norvegicus
AAAACAAAGATTCACTGGCCCCACAATGTGTCTGAATATCATTATCTTAAGGCTGAATGATACTATTACATACATTGTACATCTCCTTGACATCTAGGCTGTTTCCAACCCAGATGTTTGGCTGTTGCGGATGTGTCAGTTAACATGGTGTAAAAGCATCAGAGTCTTCGCTTTTTAGATATTGGGATTTGGACTGCAGAGATAGCTCATTAGTTGAGCAGTTCCTGCTCTGTAGAGGATGCAGGTTCTGTTCCCAGCACCTACATGGCTCCCCACAACTGTCCATAATTCTAGCTCCAGAAGACCCAGTGTCCTCCTCTGGTCTCCTCGGCTACCCACACCCATAGTGGCACACCTGTAATTCTACTTTAAACTTTCTGAGGAATTGACACAGTGTCTTCCAATGGCTGTATCATTTTACATTTCCCCCAATAATACACAGGGTTCTGGTTTACTTAACATTCTGATATTTTGGATTTGAGTCCAGCCTTTAATAGCTGAACCATTTCTCCAGCCCCAGAACCTGCATTAAAACAAACGAACAAACAATAAACACCAGGCATGGGGCGCGTCCCTGTAATACCACCCTTGGAGAGGCGCACACAGGCAGGCTCCTGGTTGGCTGACCTGCCAGTCTAGCCTGCTTTGTGAGTTCCAGGCCATCGAGAGATATCTGAGGTTGACCCCTAGCTTCCACATACACACATATATGCATGCATATACACACAAAATACACATATACTTATCTTTAAAATATTTTCAAAAATTATTTTGTATGCATGCCTCAGAGCATCTGAAAGATGTCCAAAGCCACGTGTGCTCAGCTTCCAGAACACCTCCTCCCAGAAAGAGTCTGAACTTCTGCCTTTAGTCTTTTTTTAAAAAGATTGTTTTACTTTATATGGATGGTTTTGCCTGTGTGTATGTAAGTGCACCATCTGGCCATGGGGCCAGATGAGGGCGTTGATTCCCCTGGAACTAGAGTTACAGGCAGTTGTGGGCTGCCCTGTGGGTGCTGGGACCCTAACCAGAGTCCTCCAGAAGAGCAGCCAGTGCTCTTAGCTCTGAGCCATCTCTCTAGACCAGGATTTCATTGTTTTTGAAGTTGGCATTCTTGTGATTACTTACTATTAATATTTCATTAACTGGCTACATATGAGAGGCAAGAGACATTTGGCAACAGATCTACAGCTGAGGTCTTAAGGAGTTGGAATTAGAATTTTACTTTCCAGATGGGGATGGGGGGGGGGGCTTGCACATGCTAGGCAAGCATTGTACCACACAGCTGCACGCCCAGCCTCTCTGATTGGAGTTGGACATGACCAGGAACAGCAGTAGGAGGCAATTTCTGGCACTCAGGAACATGGGGTGACACTTTTGTACTGAACTAAGAATGCCTGAGATTTCAGCCTTGTGTGTCTTCAAAGGTGTTTGACCAGAGTGCACTGTCAATGGAAGCCAAGGAAGAAATGTACAAACTGTACCCTAATGCCCGGAGAGCTCACCTTAAGACAGGAGGCAATTTCCCCTATCTGTGCAGGAGTGCAGAGGTCAATCTTTATGTGCAGGTAAGTCCAGCCTGGGCCCAGAACATGTGAGCTTTAGAGACCCCTAGTGCTCCTTAACGGTGCTCCACTAGATCAGCCCTGCATCACACACTGTGGTGCAAGTGGCCCTTAGTATGGTGGCCCTTGCCTCCTGGAGACAGGGAATGCAGCCAGAGCAAGACACCACATCCAAATGGAGCCCTCCAAGTCTCAGAAAATGACTTCTTGATCTGATTGCACACTAATGGCAAAAGTAAAACACCTCATTTTCTCAAGAGATTACTAGATGGGGTGACAAGTGGCTGCCTTGATAATCTGGCAAGAAGCATCAGGCGCCTTCCCAGTGAGCGAGCCTCATCTTTAAGGCTCTCCACTACTGCAGAAGTAGATTCTAAGGAGGCAGTCCTAACCATAGAGAAACCGATGCCCAGAGACGCCCATCATGCCGTTAGCCACAGTAGCGAAGACTGGAAAGACCGCACTGAATGTCCACAGTTGGAGCGTCATTGGGCTGTTTAAGATGTGTATGAAGGGGGTTGGGGATTTAGCTCAGTGGTAGAGCGCTTACCTAGGAAGCGCAAAGCCCTGGGTTCGGTCCCCAGCTCCGAAGGAAAAAAAAAAAAGATGTGTATGAAGGGCTGGCCAGATGGCTTCGTGATTAAGAGCAGGTGCTTCTGTGCACAGGATTAGGTTTGATTCCCAACACGCACATGATGGCTTACTACCACCTGTAACCCCAATTCCAAGAGATCCGGCACCTTCAACCTCTACAGGCACCAGGCACACGTGAGCAAAACATGCAAAAAACTTTTAAGAAAAGAAAAAAAGGTTTATGAAGGGCTGCAAAGATGGGGCTGTGCAAGAATGAGAACTGTAGTTCAGACGCCCAGAGTCACATAAATGCCTGCTGAGCCTCTAGGCTGGGAAGGTGGACTCCGAGGACTCCCGAGAGCAAGCTGACTATCAGGGGGCTGGAGAGATGGCTCAACACAGCTAAGAGCACGGGCTGCTCTTCCAGAGACCTAGGTTCAGTTCCCAGCTCCCACTTGGCAGCTCAAAATGAAATTCTAGATCCAGGGAATCCAGCATCTTCTTCTGGCCTCCAAGTGCACACTATATGCATATGATGCATAGGCCTATGTGTGTAGGCAAATCTCCTCTACACATTTTTTGGTTGCTGGGAATTGAACTCAGGACTTCTGGAAGAGCAGTCAGTGCTCTTAGCCTCTGAGTCATCTCTCCAGCCCTCTACATTTTTAAACAAAGGATTGACCATGTTAGAGAGCTCTGGATTTGATTGATACCTGCCTTCCTCGATGATTAAGATGAAGAGTGATCAACCATGGGTCTCTACACGCACATACACATGAGCCCACACACGAGCCCACACACATGCGCCCTCAAATGCACATATGCACAAACATGGGAGTTAATGTGGGTGGAGGGCAGTGTCCATGAACACTTGGCAGGAGAAGCTGCTTTGACACAACAGTTTGAGGGCAATGGTCCCAGCGATTCTTTGGTCAGCACAGTGGTGAACACTTACAATCATAGCACTTTGAGCTGACACGGGATTGCTCTAAGTTCAAGGCCAGTCTGAGCTACATAGTGAGACCCATGTTGTTTCTTTGCTGGCTTTTCTCTAGTGTAAATTCTCCCACCATGCTTGTTACTGGCACACTACACCTTCTGCTCTGTGACAGTCGTTGACAAATGAAGGTGCTGGGTATTCTTCAGTGGTAAAGTGTTTGTTTGCTATGTGACGAGGAAGGCCTGACCTCAGTTCACACCATCCAAAGCGGGTGTGATGGCATAGCCCGGGGAGGGACAGACAGGCAGACCCTGGGGCCGGCTAGCCTGCCAGCCTATCCCACTTGCCAAGCTTGATGCCACTGAGAGACTGTCTCCAAGGCCAGGTGGAGGGCCATGATGGCTCAGCGAGTGAAAGAACTGCCACCAAAGCCGACAACCAGTTCAGTGCAGGACACTTCAGAGGACACAGTTAGCTCCACAGCCTCTCTGCCTTCCACACATACACACGCCAAGTAAGTTGTGACTTCTTAAAGGAGCCCTAAGGGGGCTCACAACCATCAGTAACAGGGACCCGATGCCCTGTTCTGGTGAACAAGAAGACAGTACTCACTGAAGGGGGCAGGAGCCCTAAGGAGTGACACCAGTGCTGCTCTCTGGCCTCTGTGATTTCAGAAAGATTCAGCACTGGGATGGGGGCCGCACGGTGGTGGAGCCCTTGTATGGAACTCTGAAGCCTTGCTTCAATCCCAGCACCATAAAACAAAGCCCTAATAACCAAAGCCATCTGCTCTTTCCAGATACATTTGCTGCAGTTCCATGGAACCAAGTACGCTGCCATCGACCCGTCGGTGGTCAGTGCAGAGGAGCTGGACGTGCAGAAGGGCCAGCTCGACCTCAGCCAGGAGGAGCCATAGAAGGGCCCAACAGCGAGCCACCCTGCTCCTGCACAATCAGTTCAGGTCCGTCGGGCACACTGGTTCTCACTCTTCTGGAAGTAGGACTGATTGTCAATCTCATGACAGGCGTCAGCCCTTCTAGGCCAGTGTGACTGTCCCCTCTCCACGTTTATTTTTGCTTTAAACTTTTGAATTTGAAGAACTTTTAAAGACTCCCATTTTAAGAATTGTGAAAATTTTGCTACCAAAAGTCTTCTCCACACTGTGTTCATCTCGAAGGCTTGGGGTCGGTCATGTGACATTTTTCTTTTCCTGCTTTGTAAGACTGCTGCACCTCCGGGTTGGAAGAGGAACACGGTCATTTTTATGTTTTCTTGAGCATAACCAGAGTATCGAGGCTGGCAGCTTGCTGGCCACTCCCTACACAGCAGCTCTTTTAGTTTCCAGTTGAGCACACCATTTTGAGTATTAGCTGTTGTATTTCTAGACATTACATTTGGAATAAAAATTGAATTTCAGCGAGCGGCTCCTGTGTTGAGTGTTGCTGCCCCTCTGGGCTGCTGGCCAGTGCGATGTGAGGTGAGCTGCTCCATTGCTCTAGTGAGGCACAGCTGGCTGTTACCTGCTGACTGCCACACACTTTTCATCTTCCCACAAATGGGGCTTGTTAGAGTCTTATTTAGGATAGGCTGGCCTTGAACTCATTATGAGCCAAGGCTAGCCTAGAGCTCCTTATCCTCCTGCCTCCCTCTCCCAAGTGCTAGGATGACAGATGTTAGCCTGAAAGATCACCTGATAGAGATGTTTTTATACATATGGAGAATACATTTTAATGTATTTAATGGAGAAAATAATAACCTGTCTCCAGCTCTTCATCCAACATAGAAACCTTCCAGACTCTGTATAGCCCTCACTTTCCACACACCTTCCTTCCCTGGATGACCATGAAGCTGTTTTGATTCGATAGCGTTTCTGTGTATACTTTCAAGAGATAAGGTGGGGTATTTGAGAAGCTGGGAGATGGCTCAGTGAACAAGCATGAGGACTTCAGATCACCCAGTGCCCGTGTACAACGTCAAGAGTGTGCGCGCAGGCCTGTAACCTCAGATAGCCCAATGCCCATGTACAACATCAAGAGTATGCGTGCAGGGGGTTGGGGATTTAGTTCAGTGGTAGAGCACTTGCCTAGCAAACGCAAGGCCCTGGGTTCGGTCCCCAGCTCCGAAAAAAAGAAAAAAAAAAAAAGAGTATGCGTGCAGGCCTGTAACCTCAGATAGCCCAGTGCCCATGTACAACGTCAAGAGTATGTGCACAGGCCTGTAACCTCAGATAGCCCAGTGCCCATGTACAATGTCATGAGTGTCCACGCAGGCCTGTAACCTCAGATAGCCCAGTGCCCATGTACAATGTCATGAGTGTCCACACACACTGATATTGTAACCTCAATACTGGCTGCAGGGCATCCTCTGGCCTCTGCCCACACATACAGGTGTGTCTTCGATAACAAAGAGGGTATTTGATGGTTGAAATATCTATATGTAAGAGATTTTATTCAGTCCACGTGTTAGAAAGTTTATATGATCTACACACACATTAGAAAGCTATAATCAACATTTTGGAAAAATTAACAGCCATGGGAAGTTATCGATATAAAGCTAGAAAAAATTACCACCTTAACTATAATCGTAAAACAGATTGTGGGCCAGCAAGATGGTTCAGCAGGCAGAAGCCCTTGTCACACCAGCCTGATGACCTGTCTTCAACCCCAGAACTCACAATGAGAGAATATGTCTACACATTGTCCTCTGCCTCACCATGTGTGCCAACACATGTCCATGCTCATTCATACACACAATACATTTTAAATAAGCTGGCATGGTGGTTCATACTTTTGATCTTTAGCACAGCAGAAGCAGGAAGATGTCTGTGATCATGGGGCCAGCTTAGTCTACATGGTGAGTTCCAGATCCACAGTGAAACCCCTCCTTAAATAGAAACCAAGGCTCTTGGCTACTTCAAGGCAACAGGTTTATATACTGAGGTGGGTGACTGCAGGTGACTCTGGGATTCATCAGGAGCTTAGTGGGGTCCTCTGAACCCCAGAGATCTTCGACAACATCAAGAGAAACAGTACCGTCTACCATCTGGCTGAATCTACCCCACCCCATCCCCACACTACACACACAGGGATAGAGAGCTTGCTATTACAGTTCCCTGGCCCTCGCAGACTGATAGCCTCAATCTATAGGAGGAGCTCTGAAATCAGCAGTGATCCAGCTTTGGAAAAGGAATTCCCTCAACTCCCAAAGATCTCCAGTGTGCTGTAGCCAGGAGCCATCTTGAGAGGAAAACTACCTTCTGAATTTGGACTGCATTAGAGGTCTGAAGTCCGTGCACATCACCATCTGTAGAACCCTAGAAGCTCACCACCGCATTAGATGGCCCATTAGATAGACTCAGCAGAGTCATTGACACCAACTGAGGATGTGGTTGGGAGCTGGCAATGTGGTGCAGAGGGGAGTGGAGGGTACTGTCCACAGAACCAGGGGATTCTGAGAGGGACATGCCACAGCCTGTAGCTTTGGTGCCAAAACCAGGGGCTATCTCCAGGCAGCTCTCACCATTCTTCCAGCTCACCCATGGTGCCTGCTGCTAGCAGTGCAGAGCAGGAAACTCAGGTTGCATGGCTCCTCCACCTACAGTATGTTGGGTCACTGTGGAACAGTGCCTTTCTGGCCTCGCTGTAACTCTGAAACCTAAGAATGTCTGGAGAGAAACCCCCTCCCTTGGCCATAAATGCACCACCTCTCTTTATGCATGGATCACGGCTGGAGCTGTGATCCATCAACTTGACATCTGGTGGACCAAACACATGAAAGAATTGGCAAGAGATGTTTGGATATTCGATCACATCACACTGGGAACCCCGAGACTGTGTTTCTAGTTGAGTGGCTCAGCCCTTAGCTCATCCCTTTAATCCCCCACTCAACTTTAGTACACGCCTTTAATCCAAACAATGAAGTAAGTTTGTAGAAGGAAGCACCTGTGTTGGAAAGTGATGTCTAATTGAGTGGTAGACAAAGTGATGAATCAGAGAAAGAGTTGACAGAATAGGATCTGCCCAACTCTTAGGAAAAGAGAGAAGAAAGGGAAGCTACTTAACAGAGAGCAGTGCAGAGAGAAAAGGAGGGGGAAAAAAGGAGGCACTTTTACTAGGACAGTTGTACAGAGACAGGTTACAGAGAGTAAGCTAGACACAGATGAAGACAGAACAAGCCAGAGACCAAGAAGGAGCTAGAAAATTACAGCGTATTGTCGAAGTATGAGGCCAAGCAAAGCAATTCAGAAGAAGGCGAGAAAAGCCAGATTGAATCAGTCAGCTTGGAGAGGAGTTTGAGGCAGAACAGCTCAGTCGAACCAGCCAGCCAGAGCTCAGAAAGAACTAGAGAGTGTCAGCTTACTCATCATTAAGTCTCAGAGGCAGAAAACATTTTAGGCCTAGATTAGATTTTACAGAAACTAGAAGCTTCCAGGACTAACTAGCCTCTGAGGTGACAATTACATTCAGTTGGATAAAAGTTCTGGTTACAAGGAGAAAAGCTCCAATTCTCCAGATCCCAAGTGTGCATCACCACGGGAGCTGGGGGTCTCACCTTTGATTATCACTAACAAATGCCAAAGAGTTGGAACTCTGTCTGTCTCAGACTTTTGCCCAACCACAGCTCTAGTCACACTGGTCTTACAAGGGAGTTCCAGGTACTTTGCTTAGGTACACTGCTCCTTCAGGACCAGTACAGCCAGTATGCCAATGTGACATTCCTCTTGTGGTTTGAGCCCTCTTGTGAGCTAGGGAGCATTTGTAAGCAGTGAAGGCAGGGCTTGGCATTTTAATTGGTTGCACCTAAGGCTCCAGGCAGACCTCACAGTTTCTCTGTGCTTTGATTTCCCAACCACACAGCTGCTGTGAGCATCCATTACAGAGCCAGAAGATACAGTAGCTGTAGGGTGGGTCCTGTGCCTTCTTTCCAAATCCTCCCTGAGTGAGTTCACTCTCCCGAAAAACCTTTCCTACCTACTCCTCCACTGGGTGACTGCAAGCTGCCATTTCCGGTCCTGACTGATTTGGTTGCAGACTTACAATTGTTTTCAGGCCTGTCTTTGAGATTTGCTTTCTACTGAGCCTCAGACTCCACCAGGCAAAACTACAACCACTCCTCAACCAGTCTGTCAAAGCTGCCCCCGCCTCTTCTCCCAGACATCACGGAGCCTCTGAAACTCTCAGCCAGGCCACCCACACTTAGGCCTGCGAGGCTCAGAGAGAAGCCAATGCTAAGTTAAAACTTGGTGCACAAGATGGGAGGAGATGCTGGACTCTGAAGCAGGCCCTGCCCAGCCGACAGGAAGCTTTGGGGCTGGTGATCCCTCTGGACTGAGGTAGCTAAGTCTTCTGCCACCTGGCTCGCTCTGGTCCTGATATAGGCTACCACAGTGGGGCATGGTCCTAGGTGAAGTAGGGACAGACTCTGAGTGGACTGACAATGGGAGCTGGCTATGCCCACTGCACCCTACACCAGCAGGCTGAAGGCCTTTCTTGGAGAGCTGTCTAAGCAACACATTTCCACACCTACCACATCCCCAGACTAACAGATCTGCCATCCATCTTACAGAGCCCAATCCTGCCTGCCACAGGCCAGGACTTGGTACTTCCTGCCCAGACTACTACAGTGGCCCCTCACTGGCTCTCCCAGACCCCACCCTCTGCCAGCCTCCGTGCCATCCACACACTAGTCTGATCTTGTCGCTTGCTGGAGAAACCAGCTGGAACATTGTGAAATAGTGTTGTGGAAATAAGACCATTTTCTGAGTTCTAAAATAGAGCTCTGCGACTAGAGAGATGGCTCAGCTGTTAAGAGAGCTGGCTGCTCTTCCAGAGGACCAGGGTTCAGTTCCCAGCATCCAAAGGACAGTGCATAACCTTAACTCCATCCCAGAAGAGCCAAAGCCCTCTTCTAGCCTTTGTGGGCACTACACATAAATGGTAAACAGACATACGTCCAGGCAAAACACCCATACACATAAAAAAAGTTAAAAGTTAAAAACTACAATTTTAAGCATGGCTTTTACTGTTTACTAAAAATTGCAGAGGAGAGAACTTTTAAAAGCAACCTCAGTCATAGCTAGTCCTATACCTATTCAACGAGGTATATGGCTGTACTTCAGTATATGATGTGACCCTCAAGATTGTTCCCACCCTCCATAAATTATCTATCTTGAGACCCACAGGAGAAAGACATCCAACTATAAGTATATAAATATATAGCGTATACTTGATCGAGTACATTCTGTTCTTGCATATATTTTGAAAATACATGTATGTTTTGTATTGTATGTGTGGTGATGTATCTGCATCGTACGTACATACATTAGATTTTTTTTCCCCTCCAGAGCTGATAGAAGCCAGGGCCTTTGCACATTCGAGGCAAACACTTTACCACTGAGGTACAAACCCAGTCAGAGAAGACTTAAATAAATGTTTTAAAACAAGAAGCCACCGGGTGGTGGTGACAAATATCTTTACTCCTAGCACTCGGGAGGCAGAGGTGAGTCTGATCTGTAGAGTGAGTTCCAGGACAGCCAGGGCTACACAGAGAAACCCTAACTTGAAAAACAAGACAAGAACAACAGAAAGAAAGAAAGAAAGAAAGAAAGAAAGAAAGAAAGAAAGAAAGGAAGAAAGAAAGAAAGAAGAGAAAGAAAGGAGAGAAAGAAAGAAAGAAAGAAAGAAAGGAGAGAAAGAAAGAAAGGAAGAGGAAGAAAAAAGGGGAAGAAGGGAAGAAGGAGGGAAGGAAGAAAGAAAGGAAGAAGAGGAAGAAAGAAAGGAAAGGAAGGAGAGAAAGGAAGAAATAAAAAAGGAAAGAAGAAGGGGAGGAAGAAAGAAAGAGGAAGGAAGGAAAAAGGAAGGAAGAAAGGAGAGAGAGGAAGGAAGAAAAGAGAGGAAGGAAGAAAAGAGAGGAAGGAAGAAAAGAGAGAGAGGAAGGAAGAAAGAGGAAGGAAGGAAGGAAGGAAGAACAGTTAGCAACCTATACTCAGAGGCAGATTAACATTTGCTTCCCAGGAGAGACAGGAAATTTCCCTCAAGATCCTGCAAGACGAATTTTCAGGTCATAGGCAGAGCATCCAAGGACCTGACCTAGTGGGAGCTCAACAGCCTGGAGGAACCAAAGCCTGACACAAAGGGACCCTGAACTTCACCAACGTGAACTACAAGCAGAGGTGGCTGCAGAATTACCCACAAGTTCTACCTGGGCAGAGCCAGTTTTCCCCTTTCCAGCCAGTCAGCTTCCTAACCCTGCTGCCCCGAGCCGCTTCACAGCCTTCACTGCAGATCAGAGATCATTCAAGCTTGTCTCCTCGCCAGCTGACTAAGAGTCTCCATTCAGCTTCCATGTGTCTTAATAGCAGGCGCAGTAACAACAGCAGTCCATTCCTGGGACTGGCTGGGGGCGGGGGCTGGCTGGGGGCTGGCTGGGGGCGGGGGGCTGGCTGGGGGCTGGCTGGGGGGCTGGGGGAGGACTGGCTGGGGGCTGGCTGGGGGCTGGCTGGGGGCGGGGGCTGGCTGGGGGCGGGAGCTGGCTGGGGGGGCTGGGTGGGGACTGGCTGGGGGGCTGGGTGGGGACTGGCTGGGGGGCTGGGTGGGGACTGGCTGGGGGCTGGCTGGGGGCAGGGGTGCTGACTGGGGGACGACTCACCCTGAGAAGTGCTCTCAGAGAAGAAGGCATAAGGTGCAAGGCAGCAGGCCCACTCACACTCCCTCCCTTCCTCCATCCCATTTAGTTTGTGTGAGACATCAACTTTTAAATTTATTTTGTGGCATTGAGGAGCGAGCCCAGGGGCTTGTGTGCCATGGACAAGTGCACCATTGAGGCACATCCTAAGCCCTTGGGGTTTTTTGTTTATTTGTTTGTTTTGTTTTGAGTCAGAGTCTTATTATGTATTCTACATTGACCCGAAACTCCAGATCCTCTAGCCTCCTCTGCCTCTCAAGTGCTGGGACTGTAGGCGTACACCTCTGTGCCCTGCCGAGTTTCCAATTATGGAGTGGGAGAGGAACGCCTAGCACACTCTCAGCAACCCCACTCCTTTCCTCTCCTTTCACCTCCTGTGTTCCAGGCACAGGGTTCTCAGACGAACCTGCCTCCCCACCCCCATGGCCTTGCACGGACCTCAGACACTCTTAGCCCCATCTGTCCCTCCCTACCCCCACCTCTAACCCTCTGTGGGTATCTAGGATACTCCCATCCCACCTTCCCTGAGACAGAGACATCCATCTCTCTTTCCGTCCACCCATTACAGGATAGATACAGACCTTAAGAACCTCTGTCTCAATAAATAAGTAAATAAATAACTCGTTTAATAAGATGTATCCAGATCTATCATCTCACTCCCACGCAATATAAATAAAATAGGCGCATTGACCTGAAATAGGTCTCTCACTTGCTCAGACTGACCAGAGACTCCTAGGCATCAGTGATCTGTGGCCCAACCTCCCGAGTATCTGGGACCATAGCTGTGCATAACCAAGGGCAGTTTCTGGCTTGGTTTTTCTCAGACAGGGTCTTACTATGTTGCCCAGGTTAGACTTGTCACTTTTACTATGACAAAACACATGAAACAGGAGAAAAGATTTCAGCTCACAGTTTCAGTCCGTATCTCTGGGTATCTCTGGTTCCGGTTGCTTCAGCCCTGTGGTGGGGCAGAGTTTTACTGGGAAGGTGTGTGGGAGAGAGCTGTTTACCTCGAGACAGCTGGGAGCAGAGAGAGGAAGGAAGAGTCCCAGGATCCTCACGTCTTCCAAGGGCGTGCACCTAGTGATGTAACTTTTATTAGACCACACCACTAGTGGTTCCTAAGTGCCATCCCCAAGTGCCATCAGCTGGGACCAAGCCATCATCAAGCCATCAACACTTGCGCTCTTACAGTGGCCTCAGCTGTGTCCCACACAGACACAAACTGCAGCATGTGGGCTCAGGTAAGCCTCTGGCCTCGGCTTCCCAAGGAGGTGGGACTACAGGTGTGTGACATCATTTCTGACCCAACTGGCTGGCTTTAGAGCCTCTCTCTTTATAACTCTTAGGTTTACTTTTATAGATTTGGGTTACTTTTAATTATGTGTCTGTGGGCAGATGTGTGCACACGAGAGCAGGTACCCCCAGAGAGCAGACACTTCGGATCCTCTGGAGCTGCTGGAACTGAACCCTGGTCCCCTAAAGGGCAGCAAGCATTCATAACTGTCGCCACCACTCCAGCTCCCAAGCTGTTTTGAGAGATTTTGATTAAGAAAGCCGAGTTCCTGTTTATCTTTCTCTACCCCCATTTGTCCTTCAGTAGTTTGCATCAGTGGGATATATCACAATTGATGAACCAACATAGACTCTTCTCTCTTTCTGCCTTTCTTCCATTGTTTTTGAGACAGGCTCTCAAATAGCTCAATATGACCTCAAACTCATTATGTTACCGACCATGTCACCATGCCTGTTTTATACAGAGCCAGGGATAGAACTCAGGGCTTCATGACTGCTAAGCCAGCACTCTACTAACTGAGCCACAGTCCCCGCTCATACTGAAACATTATTATTAACTTAAGTTCAGGGCTCGCAGTGTGGCATGCCTTATGGGTTCTGAGTACCGTTCAATGTCACACATCCACTATCACCATAAAGAACAGCCTCACTGTCCCAACCCTGCCCTGGGTGCCATCTCCTCAACCCTCCTTGTCAACCCCTGGCAACTTCAGGTCTCCATACCATTCATCATTTAACCTTTTCCAGAATTTCCATATTCCATATTCTTTTATGCACCTGTACATTTTGGAAGCTAAAGCAGTGCATAATTCTATTAAGAATTCTTTCTCCAGGGTTGGGGATTTAGCTCAGTGGTAGAGCACTTGCCTAGCAAGCGC
Organism: Rattus norvegicus; assembly: GCF_021556685.1. Lineage (NCBI taxonomy): Eukaryota > Metazoa > Chordata > Mammalia > Rodentia > Muridae > Rattus > Rattus norvegicus. The sequence goes on from NC_141541.1 coordinate 73,730,436, forward strand.
AAGGCCCTGGGTTCAGTCCCCAGCTCTGAAAAAAAGAAAAGGAAAAAAAAAAAAGAATTCTTTCTCCCACTGTTATGGCTTATATATGCTCCATCCAGAGAGTGGCACTATCAGAAGGTGTGGCCCTGCTGAAGTAGGTGTGTCACTGCAGGTGTGGGGTTTAAGACCCTCATCCTAGCTGCCTGGAAGCCAGTATTCTGCTAGCAGCCTTCAGATGTACCACTCTCAGCTCCTCCTGCACCTTGCCTGCCTGGATGCTGCCATGCTCCTGCCTCGGTGATAATGGACTGAACCTCTGAACCTGTAAGCCAGCCCCAATTAAATGTTCTCCTTAGAAGAGTTGACTTGGTCATGGTGTCTGTTCACAGCAGTAAACCCTGACTAAGACACTCACCTTCTCCTTATTGCATAGGCTCTTCCCTCAAGGGCACCATGGCTTCTGAGCTTTCTTCTAGCTTTTATTTATAAAAACATCTACAGATAAAAAGACACTTTCTGTTGTCGAGCAGTAAGCAGTTACACATTGATCCATAACTTGATTTCTTTTTCACTGAATTGATCTTGAAGCTCCTTCCATAACAATACGTAGTCTCTGTTTCACCACCATGTACTATTCCGTTGTGCAGACAAAGCAGTTTTTATTTTAACAATCTCTAGAAGACAATTGGTTGTTTTATTTGGGAAAAAAGTTATAAACGTTTGGAAGTGCCATGGAGATAAAGAACTTCAGGCAAGGTGAGTGGGTGACCCCTGTAATTGCAGCACCCAGGGATTGCTGCAGGACAAAAGAGAGTTTGAGACCAACTTGGGCTACATAGGGAGACAAGGTCCCTGTTTGGGACAACAGGAAGACCTCCTGTGTACCGTGCAGGCTGGGAAGGCTCCTTGCATCGGCATCTTCGGCTGCAGTTGACTGTCACACTGGGCTGCACACCTGCGCCTCTGTGCCCTGGCCTGAACCTTGCAGCTCAGTGTGTGGCCTGAGAGGCTGCACTGTCAGGCAATGAGGAGCAAGGGAGGGGAGCAGTCAGCCCACGGGGCACCAGCTGGGTCTGGAGCAGCAACTGTGAGGTTGCCCACTTAAAAAGAAAAGTTAGAGTTCAACAGCAACCACAACCGTATGGCAGGCCCCGGAGCAGCACCTCACTGCACGGACAGTGCCAGCTTCTGACACCAGCGCCCACTCAGTAAGAGAGCATCCAAGGTCCATGGGTTCTAAGGGAACACGGACATTGGACCTAGCTCCAACTATGGGTCCAGACTTACTCCCATCCCAGAGGTCTAGAGCCAGTCAGGCCTTCTGGAAGTTGGGCTAGAATCCCACCACCCTCCAGTTATTTCTTTCTTCTCTCCTCCCCTTGGGTCCTGGGAATGCTGCTGGCTCAGCTGTTTCTTATGCCATGAAGAGATGGTTCTTTTTTGGCACCAATCTGGGGAGACCCAGCCTCAAACCTGGAAGAGCTAACGGTTTTTCTGTGTGTTTAGTGGGACAGGAGTCTAGATTGTATTTTAACAGCCTAGATTGTATGTTTGTGTTGGACAGGTGCTGTGGTGCATACATAGCTGTGATCCCAGCACTTGGGAAGCGAAGGCACAAAGCTTCTTCCCAAGTTTGAAGCCAGCCTGGTTTATACAGCAAGTTCAGGGCCAGCAAGAGCTATGTAATGAGACCTTGTCTAAAAAAAAGTATATCTGTATACCCCTGTATATAACACAGTATGGAAATAAGTCTGCGAGAAATGGAGGGAGGGAGGGACGGATGGAAGGAAAGAGGGACTGTTAGATTAAAATAAGGAAGGAAGGGAGGAAGGTGGGGAGGACAGGAAAGAAAGTGGCGACTAGACCAGGGGGGAGGAACAGCCACCTGCGACGACCAAAGCCTCTTCCAGGTCCACCTGCTTCCATTCTGTCTCCTGCCCAGCGGAGAACTGTGCTGCTCTTCTGAGCTGTGTCCTCCTGAGACCGCAGTCCCTCTGGCGACCACTAGTAGGTTGTCTCACAGCGTCTGACTCATGGTAGACAACCACACTTCCGGAGTCACAGCCCCTGGAACCACATTTTCCTACTGGTGCACACACACACACACACACACACACACACACACACACACACACGAGCTGTGCTTGCCTGACACTTCAGAGTAAAGCTGCAGTCTAGCTCTGCTGTCCAGGAAGCTTGCCATTTGCTTGCTTAAAATTCAGATAAATTGGGGTATAAGTACAATTCATGCCTATCATGAACCCCAGTACTATTAAAAAATGGAAAAACGGGGTTGGGGATTTAGCTCAGTGGTAGAGCGCTTGCCTAGCAAGCGCAAGGCCCTGGGTTCGGTCCCCAGCTCCGAAAAAAAAAAGAAAAAAAATGGAAAAACAAAACTACCACTATTTTTTTCAATAGTTAAAACTAAATAACATGGGCTGTACAGTGGTGGCACACACCTTTAATCCCAGCATTCCGGAGGCAGAAGCAGGCAGTTCTCTGTGAGTTAGAGACCAACCTGGTCTACACAGAGAGTTCTAAGATAGCCAGGGCTACACAGAGAGACTCTGTCTCAGGGGTTGGGGGAAGACAAAAACTTAGATAAAACTGAGAATTCAGTTCCCGGCCATACCTACTGCTCCGTAGCCACAATGGCCAGTGGGTCCATCCTGGATGTGCAGCTAGGAACTATCCTGACGATTCAGCATGTTTAACTGGGCATGCTGTCCCAGAGCCCTCTTGTTGGGACTAAGACGAGGGCTGAGAGATGGCACAGCAGTTAAGGATACTTTGTTGCTCCTGCAGAGGACCTGGGTTCTGTTCCTAAAACCCACACTGGTTCATGAGCTCTGGAACCCCAGTTTCAGAGAATCTGATGCCTCTTCTGACCTCTTAGGGTACCAACCATTTACATGGTGTGCATATATACAAGCATGCAAAACAGACAGAAAAGAAACATTTTAAATCTAAAATCTTTTATGAGAGGGAGGAGGGGCCCAGCAGACAACTCAGTGGGTGAAAGTGCCCTCGTGTCTGATGACCTGACTCCAACCCCAGGACCCACAAGGTCAAGGGAGAGAATTAACTCTGCCAAGTTATCCTTTGACCTCCACAGGTGTGACACACTCAATAAATGGGTAAAAGTTACGCCAGGGGTGTTTGGTCGTGTATGTCTTATAATCTCCATATTTGGGAGGCTAGAGTGGGAAAATCTCAAGTTTGAGGCCTGTGTGGGCTACCTGGAGAGACCCTATCTAAAGCAAAAGCAAAGACTGAAGTTGTAAACTCGGTGGTATAGCGGTATTTAGCATATGTCAGCACCAAAGAAACAGAATAGCAACACAAATGTCTAAATGTAATCTGTGATCCTAAGAGGTGACAGAACATTGACAAAATTTGAATATGGTTTGAGATTAATGAGTAGTTTATAAACTGCTAATTTCCTAAATTTTAGAAAAGTTTTTTTATATATGAATGTTTGCACACACACACACACACACACACACACACACACACACACACACACACACCACCACCACCACCACCACCACCACCACCACCACGTACAAGCAGTAACATTGGAGGCCAGAAGAGAGTGTCAGATCACCTAGGGTGAGGGCTATGAATAGCTCTAAGCTGCCATATGGGTGCAGGGAACTGATCTCAGAGTCCTCTGCAAGAACAATGCTCTCAACCACCGAGCCACCTCTCCCACCTCTAACTTCCTGGGTTTACAAATCCACACAGTAGTTATGCAAGAGTTAGAGAGGCTGTGTGCAGAACACTTGAACATTCTCAGTTCTATTTTGCAATCTTTTTTGTAAGTCTGAAGTGACTTCAAGATAAAAAAGACCAAAGAAACACTTAAAAAGTTATATATCCCATCATATATCCAATTTCCTGATCAGAGGGAAGAGCAGCAGAGCGCCTGCCTCCTGGGCTCTCGATTATACAAATGCACTAAATGCAAACAGCTGTGGAATCAGCTGGGCAGCTCCTGTCTGCCTAGCCCTAGGGAGCACTGAGTTGTCCTTGATGAGTTAAGGACTGTCCAGTTTGAATGAATGAGGCCCTTCCTGCAGGCTGGGGTTGGAGGGCTGCTGGTTTGACGTAGCTTGAATTGTGGAATGACCTGGGTAAGCTGTTTTTCCTCCCTGGCTGTACAGACCTCAGGGGTGCTTCCCGATGCTCTACGGTGATGGCTGGTGGTGAGAATGAGCGGAGAGGCTTGGGGAGAAGAGCTCAGTTGGTACAGCATTGGCCATGCAACCTGAGGAACTGAGTTTGATCCTCAGAACCCACATCAAAACCGGGGCACAGAGAGACAAAGCAGGAGGGTCACTGGGCTCACTGGCCAGTCAGACTAGTTAAGCCAATGAGAGGCCTTGCCTCAAAAACACAAGGTATTCCATGACTGCTGGGAACATACAGACAGACTGTTTCAAACAACAACAACAAAAAGAAAACCCCAAGATGGACAGTGCCTGGGGAGGAATACCCCACCAAGCATCCTCTGGCCTCCACACGCCCGTGACACAGGCACATACATATGCACCCTCACGAACACAACAAAATAAGTCGAGAGCTAGAAAGAAGGGCCACACTCCTGGGACACGATGACCCAGAAAACCTAGAATAGACCCACGGCCCATCCTTCAAAAAGTGCTGGCATTTCCTGCTGGGCTCCATGTTCGGTAGCGGCAGCTGGAGGTCTGTGTGCAGAGGCTGCCCGGAAAGCCCTTATAGACATCCTCTTCCGTGCAGGTAGTCTCCAGGCGTTCCAGAAGCTCACATGACTGTACACCTCCTGGGGGCCGTGGGCTCACCGTTTGCCATCTTCCTGGTGCTTTCTGTAGAACGCAAGGCCCCTGTTACCTAGAGTTGCATCTGCCCTTCCTCCCTGGGTTGGTTTGTGTCCTAATTTCCTGTGAGTTTCGTGCTAAGAGAAGACACACTGCTATTCTTCAGATTATTTGGGAAGGTTGGAGAGATGGCTCTGTAGTTGAGAACATGTGTTGCTCTTGCAGAGAACCTGAGTTCAGATCCCAGCTCACAGCAAGAACTATTTTGCCTGTTGCTTCATAGCCAACATAACCTCCGTGGCTTCCAGGAACTGCCGGGTAGCCACCCTGAAGCTGTCCATGTTGATGGATAAGTCCGCTGCTTAAGGATTTTTCATAAGCCAGCTTGCCTTTAATGGGGGATCAGTTCCACCACCTTTGATCCTGCTTGTCTGAAAGTCCCAAGACACTATAGGAGTCCCACATTAGTCATTTAGGATTAGAATAGTTAAGTATCTTGAGCTGGCTTCAGAAGGCTCGACTCAATGTTTAAGCCAGTTTGGGGCTCATCTCTCCTAATGTCTGTGAAAAAGAAGTCCCAAGACTTTCAGCCTTACTCCAACTAGAAGGCAGGGACAGCCAGGGAGTTAATGATTATAGTGTCATTGGTGGCTTTGGTGGCTGTGAAGGGCACAGGGTTTGCTGGCACAATTACAGGGCTAACCTACTCAAAGACACTGATGAGTAAGGACCAGTCTTTTTCAGTTTGCCCACGACCAGCTACACAGGGCTCTGGTCTGAGCAGCGCTTTGAGGGTCCAAGCATGGCAGCCGGGCCTTGCTTACCTGCCAAGTCTCTCCTGCCAATGGCCATGAGGTCCTCGAACAGTGCTTTGCTGGGGTTCTTCCCAGCTGTGGCCACACCATGCAGCCAGATGAGCAGCATCCGGTGACCATGCTCCTGGTAGCTCCTAGTTCCTGTAGAGGATGAGAGGAGAGGTCGCCTTGGCATCTTCCCAGAGCATGTGTACGCTGCCCTCTACTGCATCCTGAATACACCCAGCTGGAAAGACACCCTTCTCTCTGCTCTAGGTGGCCTGGGTTGGAGGTTAGGGCACAGCTTCTCAGATTGAGGGGCTTGGTGACTGGCGTCTCAGGCTGTTCCATAGCCTTAGGTTTTCTCTGAGGTATCTACCTGCCTATGTGACTTAAAAAAAAAAAAGAGAGAGCTTATTCCTCAAGGTACTAGGATACCCAGTCATATGCATCATCTTTAACTGGTACAAAGGAACAAAAAGAAATCAAAACAAAGCGTATGGTGCTGGGGCAATGATTCTGTGGGCAAGATCACCCGGTGTGCAAATGTGAGGACTTGCCCTCACACCCACAACACTCATGTAAAAGCTGGGCACACCTCTGTGCGCCTGTAACCTCAGTTCTGGGAGTGTGGGATGTGTGGAGAAAGAAGCATCACTAGGGTTTGTCAGCCAGCAGCCTAGACAAAACCCAGCAAGCTCCAGCTTCATTGTGACAGGAAGAGTGATGAAGCAGGACTCTCAGTGCCCCTCTCGAGCCTCCACATGCAAGGGCACAGGTGCACACACCATATGCACGTGCACACACATTCATATACATCACACACCCACATACCCCCCCACACACACACATACACACACACACACAGGCACGCACGCACACACACTGAGTCATTGCCCCAGCATAGCTTGCTTTATTTCTGTTTCTTTGTACCAAAATGTCTAAACTGATATTATGAGTGACAACAGTCATCTCTCTCTCTTCCCCTGCCTCCCCCACATGGGGAGTGGCGTTAGCTGAGTGTGGGTATGGTTCCAGCTGATTCTGCAAAATTCAAGGTCAAAAAGGAAGGTAGAATAGGGAGGCAGAGCCTGTGCAAGAAGCCCGAAGAGCTTTGGAAGTAGAGTGGAGCTGGGCTGTGGCTCACACAAGCTTCTTTCTCCAGCAGCACAAAACACGGAATTCACCTCACATGCCCACAACCACTGGCTGCCCGCGGGCAGGGCAGGGTAATGCAGTACCTGTCCACTGTTGCTCAATGGCACAGACATGAGCCTCTGTGAACTGCCAGGAATAGGCCAGTTTTTTCCACTCATTGGGCCTCAGATACCGGGAGGCCAGTCGCCAAAGCACGGAGCGGAGCTGCTGCGTCTCCTGCCGATGGTCTTGCTTAAAGGTTAAGTTCTTCCTAGAGAGGTCACTGTCATCCCTGCATGAAAGGTGGTCCTGTGGGGCAGATCCCGAAAATGCAAGAGCCGTCTGGGGCCTGAAGCTCCTCCTCATGATACAGGTGTTACCGAGCCCGGGGAACTGAATCAGCACGAGTCTGTGACTTCATGTCTGCCACCCCACCTAACTGTGCCTTGCCTTGACAACTGGACCCCAACTCACTCACGCTGTTCCTCCCGCTAGAACGCACCTCCCTGACTTTCAACCCATTGCCACAGACAAAAGAGCACTACTGTGCCACCTCCTCCAGGAAGCCTCCAGCCGAGACCTCTCTGCTCTCACGCCATTTCTTTATCACCATGAAGTTGATGTATTCAAACCAATTTATTCCCTGGCCAGGATCCTACCAGCACAGACGCAAGTCTGCCTTATCTCAGTGTGGCTGGATGCTTGCCTATCGGGTTCCTCATACTCTTGATGGTACCCCAGGCAGAGATGACCACCCACTTAGAGATAGGTTGAGGTTCCATGCACAGCCAAGACTGGAGAGATCAATGGAGGTAGTACCTTCTCCCATCGGTAGAAACGATCAGCTTTTATGATCATGTCCACCAGGCTGATGTGGTTGCTACGGGCAGCCACTGCCAGGGCTGTTTTCCCTTGCTGCAAAGAAAAGGCAGAGGGAGGCTTGTACAGGGTGGGAGTAGGGCAGGGCAGGGCTGCCTCTGGACTCACTACAAAACCTCCTGCCCTAAGGAAGTGCTTCCAGTGGTCCACATTGAGAAACAGAAAGGTTTCCTGGGCTGCATGGTATAGATGTGGAATCATCATCATCATCATCATCATCATCATCATCATCATCATCATCATCGCAGTGTTACTATTATATTTATTTGTATTTATTATTACTGGCCCTGGCATCACGCCTGTCAATGGAGGAAGCCTCACAGCTTGAAAGAGGGGCTGCTTAGAGCACAGGTACCTTATCTCTCAGGCTTAAGTCGGCTCCAGCAATGAGGAGCATCTCTGCTACATCCTGCCAGGCGTGCTCGGCGGCAAGGTGGAGGGGAGTCTGCTGCCTCTGGAGAAAAGAAGAGGGGGAAAGCAAAGCGTACAAAAAGCTTAGGGGGAACCAGGCGCAGCCGCAATGCTTTTAATCCTGGCACTCGGGAGGCAGAGGCAGGGATCACAGATCTCTGTGAGTTCAAGGCCAGTCTAGTCTACATAGTAGGTTCCAGGACAGCCAGGACTACACAGAGACTCTGTCTCAAAAATAAACACATGAATAAACAAACAAACAAATAAATTAGAAGCTGGAGAAGTGGCTCAGGGGTTAAGAGCAGTGACTGCTCTTCCAGAGGTCCTGAGTTCAATTCCCAGCAGCCACATGGTGGCTCACAACCATCTATAATGAAATCTGATGTCCTCTTCTGGTGTGTCTGAAGACAGCCACAGTGTACTTATATATAATAAATAAATAAATCTTTAAAGCAAATAAATACAATATAATACAATACAATACAATACAATACAATACAATACAATACAATACAATACAATACAGGCTGGAGAGGTGGCCCAGTGGTTTAGAGCAAGCACTGTTCGTGGCAGAAGAGCCCACATCAGATGGCCCACAACTGCCTATAACTCCAGCTCCAGGAGACTTTCTCCTCCTCTGGCCTCCCAGGGCACCTGCACATAGGGAGCACACACTCACACAGACACTCACACTCACATGCACACACACACACACACACACACACACACACGAATAAAATTAAACCAACAACCTTGGAAAGCTAAATAGGGAAATTAATTTCTCAACTCTAGGGCATGCTGGGAGAACCCCGGGTCTGAATGGCTTTTGCAGTCACTCACAATGTCCATTGCATCCAGATCACTGTGGGCTTCTATGAGGAGCTGAACAAGGCCAGGGAAGTTGTGCTTCACAGCAAGGTGCATAGGAGTGGTGCCCTGCTGTGGGACAGACACACAGATCAGTCACTTGCCCCCTCCTCCAGGACTGCAGATTGAAGGTACGGTGGGGTCAGTCTGGCCACTGTGGTCTCTCAAACAATAGAGGTGACCAGAGGCAGGCACTGCCACAGTGCCTGGAACTGCAGGCCTGACTGAGGGTGACAGTCTTCGTGCTGGTTAGAGAGCCTTGAGTATGCATACACGGCTTAACCTTGACCTGTCTTTTTGCTCTGCTCCACCCTCCTCTGCTACTCCTATCTGACAAGTGACAGTTGCTAAGGCTCCTTGTAGCAACACCAGCTTCTGATTCTCTATTGCATTAAATCTGCATAGTGATCTAAGAACCACACAAGAAGGTTTGTGTCCTTGTGAGGGACTGCGTCTCAATTCACAACCCAAGCTAGGAGGTGCCTGGGGAGGTGCCTTACCACAGTGATGTATGTATGATGAATGAATGAATGAATGAATGAATGAATGAGGAATGAATGAATGAACGAGAATGGTCAGGCACCTAAAGGAGACCTTAAACAAGTCAACACTTATCTAAGGCCTTGTTCAGGGCTGAGGAACACCGTGGCCTCCTGACCAATAACAATGTGAAGGGGCCACAGCACCCGCCTCTCTAGGGGGCAGTGACACCCATGCTATGCAGTAGTACCAAGCCAGTGAGGTGTAGGCTGTAGACCTACACACATAATAAAATATATACTTATATATTGAACATCAAAAGGTTATAGGACATAACATGTAAAGACCAACGACTGTCATTCGGTGTATCAGTATTTCAAATAATTAATTAAATAATTATTGTTTTAAATAATTAATGTTATTGTCTTGGATTTGTTTATGTTTATGTGTATGAATATTTTGCCTGCATGTATGTCTGTGCAACATGTGCGTGCCTGACCTAGTGAACATCAGAAGCAGGTGTCAGAACCCCTGGAACTAGGGTTACAGATGGTTACGGGCCACCACGTGAGTACTGGGACTCAAACTTGGGTCCTCTCCAAGAACAACAGTGCTCCTAACCACTGAACCAATCTCCAGCCTAATTTACTTATTTTAAAGATTTATTCTTTTTAACTCATGTGCTTGCATGTCTGTCCGTGTGAGAATCGAGGTTCGTGCAGGTGCCTGTGGAGGCCAGGGTATACCAGCCCCGGAGCTGGAGTTCTCAGCAAAGGTCGTGAGCCACTAGACACGGGTTCTGGAAACAGAGCCTGGATCCTCTGAAGCAGCAAGTGGGCTTTACTGCTGAACCATCTCTTCAGCCTCCGCTTGTTAGCGTGTTAGTTTATGTTTGAGGCAGGGTCTCACTATGTAGCCCTGGCTGGCCTGGAATGCACTCTGACCAGGCTGGCCTCAAACTCCCAGAGATCCGCCTGCCTCTGCCTCCCGAGTACTGGGATTAAAGGCGTGTGCCCTACCTTCAGCCCATAAAACACCACTTAAAAGATGCCCTGTTCACAGTGACAGCCAAACAGGCATGTATTGGAAGACATATATTTTGGATCCCCAGAACCCACAGTGGGGGGAGAGACATGTGTACTCTGAACACATGTAATAATAATAGAGAAAGATTTTTGTTGTTTTTGGTCTTTCTAGATAGGGTTTCTTTGTGTAGCCTCGACGGTCCTGCTCTGTAGACCAGGCTAGCCTCAAACTCACAAAGATCTGCCTGCCTCTGCCTCCCGAGTGCTGGAATTAAAGGCATGAATCACCTCTGCCTGGCAATAAATACATGGATTTTTAAAAGAGAAGTGTAAACTGGTCACCAAAGCACAGCCATCAGTAATCAAGGGTAATCGGATGACCTGTGAGCAACGCCTGACACCCGTGGGTAGAGCGTCTAGACTGGAGTCAGAACTCTGAGATCTTCATAGCCAAAAGCTTCGAGTATCTCCTTTCCCAAGGAACTGCCTTAGCTTAGAATCTTGGGTAAAAGTACCACTGTGCATTTGGGGAAACATCTGGGAGGGAACAAAGAAAAGTTTTCATGCCAGATGTGGTGGTGCACACCTTTGACTCCACCACTTGGGAGGGAGGCAGGAGGGTCTTTGTGAGCTTGAGGACAGCTTGGCCTACATAGCAAGACACTGTCTTTTTTTTTTTTTTTTTTTTTCCCCCGGAGCTGGGGACCGAACCCAGGGCCTTGCGCTTCCTAGGCAAGCGCTCTACCACTGAGCTAAATCCCCAACCCCAAGACACTGTCTTAAAAGAAAAAAAAAATGGGGGCTGGGGATTTAGCTCAGTGGTAGAGCGCTTACCTAAGAAGCGCAAGGCCCTGGGTTCGGTCCCCAGCTCCAAAAAAAAAAAGAAAAGAAAAAAAAATGTTAACTTGTTAAAACGGCAGAATACAATTAATTTGAATATAGGGAGAAAGGCATTCTTGATCCCCAAGCCCTAGAAAACCAACACTGGAATGTGCCAGGCTGTTTTTACAACCACTTAAAATTCATATTTTTAGCTAGCCTGTGGTGGCACACATCTTTAATCCCAGCATGTGGAAGGAAGAGTCAAGTGGATCTCTGAGTTTGAGGCCAGCCTGGTCTACAGAGCAAGTTCCAGGACAGCCAAGGCTACACACAGAAACCCTGTCTCAAAAAATAAAAACAAAACAAAAAAAATTGTATGTTTTTCGTCTATATAATGAATACCAGGCCAGTCAGGGACACAAATCAAGCCTGTTTCAAAGGAAAGGAGGGAAGGGGAAAGGACTTCTTTACTTCTAATTTAAAAATATTTACAGTGGGTTGGGGATTTAGCTCAGTGGTAGAGCGCTTGCCTAGCAAGCGCAAGGCCCTGGGTTCGGTCCCCAGCTCCGGGGGGGGGGGGGGGGGAATATATATATATATATATATATATATAAGCTTTTGGGTCAGTAAGATGGCTCAGTGGGTAAGATGCTTGCTGCTTGAAGACCTGATCCCAGGAACCACACTCACAGTGGAAGGAGAGAACCGATTCCTATCTGTTATTCTCTGACCTCTACTTGTGAACACAGAGAGACAGAGACAGGGAGGGAGAAAGACAAGGAGAGACAGAGGGAGGGAGAGAGACAGGGAGAGACAGAGGGAGGGAGAGAGACACAGAGAGAGACCGAGAGAGAGACAGAGGGAGGGAGAGAGACAGAGGGAGGGAGAGAGACACAGAGAGAGACAGAGGGAGGGAGAGAGGTATATTTTGGAGATCTGTATCTCCTTATTTACATAGTGATAATAAATCCTACAGATATGAAAACAGGCTTAGTGAAGTCAGTTTGCAAGTGATAGGCAGTGCCAGAGCTCAAGGCCAGGATCTCTCTCTCCCTCTCTCTCTCTCTCTCTCTCTCTCTCTCACCTTTCACACACACACACTCTCTCACACACACTCACACACTCACTCACACACTCACACACACTCTCACTCACACACACATTCTCTCTCTCACACACACTCACACACACTCTCTCACACACACTCACACACTCACACACTCACACACTCACACACTCACACACACTCTCACTCACACACACTCACACACACTCACACACTCACACACTCTCTCACACACACACTCACACACACTCACACACTCTCACTCACACACACTCACACACACACTCTCACTCACACACACTCTCTCTCACACACACACACTCACACACACACTCTCACTCACACACACTCTCTCTCACACACACATACTCACACACACACTCTCACACACACACTCTCTTTCACACACACACACTCACACACACACTCTCACACACACTCTCACACACACACTCACACACACTCTCTCTCTTTCACACACACACACACACACACACACACACACACACACACGATAAAGAGAGAATATAACTAAGTGGCTGGGTCTGCCAATTGTAGTGAATTCGGCTGGGAGGGTGGCCAAGCTTGGTTTCAACCCTGCTCCTGACAAAAGATCAGAACAGGACATGCCACTTTTCCCTTAGTCCCTGCCCCACCCCAACCCCGCAGCCCACAGGACTGAAGTGCCTAGCTCTCCCTCCTGTGCTTAATTAATACAGCTTCAGAACACTGCTGTGTGGATCCTTCCAATCCAGGCCCAACACTTACCTTGTCAGCCACATCTGTGCGCCCTCCTGCCTTGACAAGTGCTCGGGACATGTCCTCGGAGCCACTGCGGGCTGCGTAGTGGAAGCAGCTCAGCCCTTTCTGGAGAGAAACATGCATCAGGGCAATTTTCCAAGGCTCTCTCATGTGGGCGTGACGGGGCAGCTTGGGATTCATATGCCATTCAAGTCTCATGGCAGGAGAAATCTGTGATTTGCCCAGGCCTTGTGATCTGCAAAGAGCTCACTGTGGCTTTACCACATTGACTTTTGCTAGGCCGCATAGCTGAGCCACGAGGAAACCAAGACCAAGACCCAGGTTGACTGCCTTAAAGCTTCCGCTCACAGAACATTTAGGAACTAGCTATTTATAACTGTGACTCAGTAGCTTGGGGCAGGGAAGCCATCAGTCTCAGGAGGGCTGGCTACCTGGGTGAGGGCATTCACATTGCTCCCAGCACTGAGGAGAAACACCACACAGTCCGCATGGATCCCTTCAGCGGCTGCATGCAGAGCAGTCAGGCCCTCCTGAAACGGGGAAAGAATGGAGACTGGAGAAGCTGAAGCCAAGTCTATGAAGGGCACATGGCTCTGTTCTGGCCATTTGAGCTCTCAACCACCTACTAGTGAGAACAAGAGTGAGGGTTACCTGAGCCCACACTGATGGTCTCACTGGAATGTATATACCAGGCTGACTGTCATCAACACCTCTGTCCATGCACTCCTTGTCCCTTAAGTCACCTCTCCCTCACTAGTCTAGTCCCTCCTAGGACAGAAAATCACTCCTGACCATCTGGATGGTGGCAATTTCTCATGTTTTGACAATCCAGCCTATCCAACTCCCTACTCAGTCAGATCTCTGGGCTTCTGCTCACCACCTCCTGGTAGCTGTGAGAAAATGCCCTCAGCTTCTTGCTCCAGGTCACTTCCAAGATGAAGTCGCACTGCACCACGGATTGGGGCCTCCTCAAAGACAGAGAACATCTCATCTATCTGTGCATATCCCCAGAAGGTGACTCACTGTGTTCTGTTCCTCCAGGTCTAGCCCAATGTCCACAAGTCTCTGTAGCACATCCATGTGACCCTGGCTGGCAGCCAGGTGCAGGGCCGTGTTCCCGTCCTGCCGGAAGAAGACTGTTCAAAGGGCTCACAGACACAGGGTCCCCGAATATGTATGTCAGTGTGTCAGAGAATCCCTACCAGAGCTGCCTGCCCACCCCCTGCCACTTCATTTTACAGGCACAGAAGTTCAGGCCCAGAGTGACATGTCCAGGATTACAGAGCAAGCATCATGCCTGTGTACTACCAAGGCCACAACCAGGAGCATTCTCAAGGCCTGGTGTCCCCCCACATACACTCTTGTTCCTTATGATTCAAGGCAGGTTCAATAAGGGTAGCTCAGTGGGTAGAGTGATTGCCTAGCGTGCACAAGGTCCTGGGTTCAATCCCCAGGAGTACATACACCATGCGTGGCAGTGCTAACTATAAATCCAGTACTTGGGAGATGGGGGGTGGGAGGGTGAAAAGTTCCAGGTCGATTTCAGGTACACACTGAGCTTGAAGCCAGCCTGGACTACATGAGACTATCTCAAAGGAAGAACGAGGAGGGAGGAGAGAAAGAAAGAAAAAGAGAAGAAAATTCATCCTGGGTATCTTATACCCTACCAGCTGACTCACGTGCACTGGAAGAAATCAGACACATGACACATTCTGGTCTTTTGGGGCCTTTCCCTCTATCAGAACTCAAGTCAGAAGTAGGCGTTAGGAGGCTGGAGAGATGACTCAGTTTTAAGGGTACTTGTTGCTCTTCCAGAGTGCCTAGGTTCAATTCCCAGCACCTACATTAGCCTCACAGCCATCTGACACCCTCTTCTGACTTCTGAGGGCACCAGGCATGCCACGGCATACACATACTCAGGGAAAACAACACACACACATAACAAAGAATCTGAAAACAGAGATAAGGAGTAGGGTCTCAGAGATGCCGGGACTAAGAAGGCTCAGGGCTGCTGCAGCCTGGTCAAGAGTTTTAGTGTTACTCTCAGTCACTGTACCTTGTCCTTGACACTGTGGTCACAGCCAGAACCCACGAGGAAGTCCAGAGCATCCAGCTGTCCATGTTCAGCAGCTCTGTGAAACGCTGTTCTTCCCAGCTGGCCGGAAGACGAGGGACAATGAGCCTCCTCATACCAGAGCCCACGCCTACCGTGACCCCATCCTCTGCTTTCCCCTCTCTCTGTACTTGTACCTGCCTCTCCCCACCCCATTCCCCCTGCCACCTCTTACCTAGCCTCAGCTTCTGAACAACAGCCCCTTTGTTGGGAGAAGCTCCCCCTTCTACTGCAGCCCTTCAGAGCCCTGCTGCCTGCCACCTAAAGACGAAATCCTCAGGTTTGAGACAGAACTCCACAGGGACCCTCCCAGCCCCTTTGGCTTTCCCTCTCATGATTCTGGTCCACCAGAAATCACACCTTCGGAGTTCTTTCCTGCCCTTAAAGTTCCAAGGATGTTTTCCACTCCTTTCCAATGACTCTAAATCTCTCCTTCCCTAAATGAACCCATCTCCAGGAAGCAAACAACAGGTTCCTTTCTCTGGCCTGTTTAGTCCTTGATGGGAATGAGAGCCAA
This sequence comes from Rattus norvegicus, assembly GCF_021556685.1. Taxonomy (NCBI): domain Eukaryota; kingdom Metazoa; phylum Chordata; class Mammalia; order Rodentia; family Muridae; genus Rattus; species Rattus norvegicus. Next base: position 73,746,090 of record NC_141541.1, read on the forward strand.
CCATGTTCTGTTTCCATCCCGCCCATTCAGGAACCCTCAGGTTCCCTCTAGGGACACTCAAGGTAGAGTACGGTTTTTCTAGCTGATCGAAGAATGCACTCCAGATGTGCAGAGCCTGAGCCAATAGAATCTGTCGGCAGTGCACCAACTAGTAGGGTATACTCAGTAAGTCCTAGCCGGTGGAAGAGTTGAATGAGAGCTTTGCATGGATCTTACCTTGTCTGCATGGTCCAAGGCCACATCCTCCAGGTCTTCCATGATGAAGGCTAGCACTGGCATGTGGCCTTTCTGAGCAGCACAGTGTAGTAAGGTCAAACCATCCTGGAAACAAGCCCAAGGGGACCCCTGGAGTCTCATACACTACCTGTCACCCAGCACACAGCTCTCCATGGCAACCATGCTGTCCATGATGAACAGAGCTAGGCATGACCCGGTGAGACAGCCAGCAGCCAGGATGCCTGGCTCCACGCTCCTCAGCTCTGGTTTGGGGCCATTCAGTTACCTTTACCTCTCTGAGTCTGCATTTGTGCACAGACCACCTCCATGTAGAGCACAGGGGAAGTGTGCACACATCTGTAGCTGGCCTAGAACTCACTCTGTAGACCAGGCTGGCCTCAAACTCACAGAGATCCTCCTGCCTCAGCTTCCCAAGCCTCCCAAAGTTTTTCTCTATCATGCCTAACTAGGAAACATTTTATAAACAGGAAAAAGAAAAGATTCCAAACTGTAAGGTGAGATCACACAGCACAAGAACATCCTTCTGAGCAACTGTGTGAGAATTCTAGGCCCCAGCCTCCTTCGTACTGCTGCAAATGAAGTGACAGAGCTGGAGAGATGGATCAGCAGTCAAGGGCAGGGTGCTTCTCCAGACGACCTGGTTCAGTCCCTAGCACGTCAAAGGCTTACACCTGCTTCTAGCTCCAATTCCAAAGGATCTGATGTCCTCTGGCCTCTTAGGGTACCTAAACATAGGTTTTGCATGTAAACTCATGCAGGCGCACACTAGAGCACACACACATGAACAAAACATGAAGCCATGAATGAGTGCTCGGTGTAAGATTGCTAAAACTGACCTCCCAATCTCACAGGGAGAATAAAGGCCAGATGTGCTGTGCAGGATCTGGAGACAAGAAGCCTTTGAGAGGGAGGGGGGTAGGAAGAGAGAGGTCTCTTGAGTAATATTTAATTTCCTGAGTGGTATTTAAATGGGGCAGACTTACAAAGGACTAATGACCCAGGACTTCCATCCCTGAAGTGCAGTTTGTCTTTTTAAAAAATATGTTTTAGAGCCAGCATTTAAGAACACTTGTTGCTCTGGGTCCCAGGTTTCCATCACCCACACGGTGGTTCACAGGATTCCTAAAATGGGTGAGTGGGGGCACATTTCTTCCAAGGCCTCAGAGAGAAGGTTTGGCTAGGCTTGCTGGAGTTACACACTGGCTCCGTGTGGGGGCTGGGACTGAACTTCCGGCTTCAGCATCTTTCGTTAGCCCTTCTCTCCCACGTGATCTCCTGTGATCACAAGGGGCCCGAGAGGATAACCCAGGGGGGACAAAACCTTCCCACTTCAAGATCTACAATCTCATTTGTAAAATTCCTTTTGTCCTATTAGACCTGTGAGTTCACGGGTCTGAGATTAGAATATAGACATCTTTTGGCACCATAAAAGGAAACCAATTTGGGGATAAGGCTCAGTAGATAGACTGATAGCTTAGCGTGCACAAGCCCTGGGTTCCATCCCCAGCACAGAACAAACAAGGTGTGGTGGTATGCATGCGTAATTCCTGAACTCAGATGGTGGAGGCTGGATCATCCTCAGCTATGAGCAGTTCAGGGACAGCCTGGGCTAATGAATCCCAGTGGAGGGGATTCCAAGCACCCAGATTTGTGAGACTCTGCTCCCTTAAGTCACACACCAAGTACTAAAGGAAGCCGGATCCCTAAAGAGCTAGCATTCATCCAGTCTGAAATTCTATGCCCACGACTGATCTCACTTCTCCCATTACTTAGAGGTACGTAAGTACACCCTCCTTTCCAACCCTCCTTTCCAAATGGGAAACAAGCTTGGGTGTTAAAGTAACTACCCAAGATCTGAGAATTGGTATCCAGGATTCTGAACCTTCCTTCTGGCCACCCTGAGAATGAGAAAGGCAGAGCCTGACAGGAGACCTCAGGAAGACCTCCTGCCTCAGCTCACCTTCCTAACATCCCAGCTGTGAATATTGAAAACAGCTGGCAGACAGTGGAGACTTTCCACCCACAGCAGGGAGGGATACAACAACCAGATGAGAGAGAGTTGCCTGATAAAAACACCCCTGACCTGTCTCCAGCCTAGGGGGGGCTCAGCTCAGTGGGAGTGAAGGTTCCAGAAGGCTAGGCAAACCACCAAAGGCAGAAGTAGGTGGGAAACAGGTGAAGAGTGAAGGCAGAGGGGTTGGGGCTACTGCCTGAGGCCTTACCTTGCTTTCCCAGTGGACCCTGGCCCCAGCATTGACCAGGATCTGCACAATCTGCAGGTGGCCGAACCAGGCAGACAGGAGGAGTGCGGTCATTCCAAACTGGGGGAGAGGACACAGGGTGGTGAGGAGAAAGGGAGGAGGCAGAGGCGTGGCTGTGACCACATGGCCAAACCATTCATCTATAGGTACAGATCAGTTCAGAGAGCCCCAAGCTTTAGACACTTAAAAACCAGAAATTTTTGCTGGTATTTTAAGCAGATTTATTTATATTGTTTTACATGTATGAAGGTTTTGCCTGTATACGTGGACCATGTACATGCCTGGCACCAGAGGAGGTTAGAAGAAGGAATCAGATCCCTCAGAACTGGATTTATAGATGGTTGTGAGCCACAGTGTGGGTTCTAGGGATCAAACCTGTTCCTCTGTAAGAGCAACAAGTACTCTAAAACGCCAAGCCATCTCTGCAGCCCCAGGTTTGCTGTTATTAAACCAGAGGCTGATAGACTATCGGAAACTTTTGCTAGATAGAACCTAAATATAAAACAGGTGACATCGATTCTTACTGCCACTTCAATAGTGGGACCTCTGAAAAAGAAAATGTTTGGCGAGAACAGACCCCAAGTTTGTTTGAATTTTTTTATTTTGCTTTGTTTTGTTTGAGATAGGTACATACATAGCCCAGGCTGGCCTCCAGCATGGCTAAGGATGACTTTGACCTCCTGATCCTCCTGTCTGAACCTCTGAAATGCTGAAATCAAGGATGTGTGTTACTACGTGCAGCTTATATCGAGTGTGCACACAGTGGAGCCCATGTGGAGGTGAGAGAGCCTTGCCCTTAGCTCTGTTCTACCACACTTCTATGGCTTCCGAGGACCGAATGGTTGAATTTAAGTTCCCAGGCTTGCACAGCACCCACCTTCACCCACCAAGTTATCACCTGCCCTTGCTTGTTGGCTTACTTTGAGACAGGGTCTCACTATACAGCCCTGGATGATCTGGAACGTGCTACATAAACCAGGCTGGCTTCAAACGTACAGAGATCATTGGCCTCTGCCTCCTAGACATTGAGATTAAAGGTGTGTGACAGGGGGCTGGGGATTTAGCTCAGTGGTAGAGCGCTTACCTAGGAAGCGCAAGGCCCTGGATTCGGTCCCCAGCTCCAAAAAAAAAGAACCAAAAAAAAAAAAGGTGTGTGACACACATCCAGTGGTTTCTTTAATTATTTATTTATTTGGATATTTAGTTGACGTTTAGTTTGGGGACTAGGCATGTAATGGAGTTGGGAAAGTGCTTACCTAGTATGCATGAGGCCCTGGTTGCAATCCCCAGCACTTCATAAACTGTGCATAGTGGTAACACCTGTGGTCCTAGCTCTTTAGAACTCTCAGGGAATGGAATCAGAAGGAACACGAGTTCAAGGTCAGCCTTGAACCAGCTTGGGCTCCCTGAGACCTTCTCTCTAGTCTCTCTCTCTCTCTCTCTCTCTCTCTCTCTCTCTCTCTCTCTCTCTCTCTCTCTCTTTCTCTCTCTCTCACACACACACACACACACACACACACACCCTACCGAGTCCACGTCATCCACAGCAGCCCCGTGCTCCAGGAGCAGCCGCACAGCCTGCTCGTGCCCACCACCTGCAGCCCAGTGTAGGGCCACTCTGCCCACCTGCCAGGAGAAGAAGAAAATTGTCACTATGCCCGACTGCTTGGCCTGCCCCCAGCGCCCTCCCTACCAAGACAGCTGGCCTGCAGGGAAGAAGGACCGTTGGTGGCTATGGTGACCAGCTGGCTGGGGACCCAGCCCTTCTTGGGGTCCCGTCTCCCTGACATGGTACAAATCATAAGACACACTGACTGGGCCCATCTGTCCCTGCCTGAGACTCTTCACAGCTTCTTCCCACTGCTCTTGGACCTACAAGACTCAGTGTGGCCTGGCACTGACCCCCACCCGCCATTGCTTCTCAGAGGGGCCAGATGGTTTCCAGCTCCAAACCTTTCTTCCTACTAGGAAGCCACATGTGATCTAAGACAGCTCTCAAAGTCCCCAAGGGAAACAGCATGTCTGGTTCTTCCTTCACAGTGAGCTGACACAGCCTGGCCGACTGGCTCACTCTCCACCACCCTGGGAGCTCATTCTGGTTTCTGGCCCTCAGTCCATGTGAGCATACTGGGCCACCAGCCTCCATCTGTGGAGTCTCTGCCCCCTCAGCTCATGAGAGTCGCAAACAGAAAGTCTACTTTTCTGTGTAATCTCTGTGACCTTTCCTTCTTCAGAGCTTCTGCCACACCATCCCCTCTACCTAAAACAACAGGTTCCACCTCACTCTGTGGAAGCTTTCTGGGATATCTCCAGGTGGGACAAAGCCCTTGGACCCCTCCCTGTGCTTACAGGACAGTTCATCACAGTGGGAATGAGGTCATTGGTTTGCTGTCTTTGCTACCCCACCAGATTCCATGGGTTCTGCTCTGTTCCCAGCACCTAGCACAGGGTAACCTTAGTGAATGAATGAATGAATGATGAATGAATGAATAAATAAATGAGCCAATTTGTGAATACATTGAATCAAAGGATGAGGACACCAATAAGTGTGTAAGCCAATATAACTAGTGAAAAGATGAATAACGGATGGATGGATGGATGGATGGATGGATGGATGGATGGATGAGTGGATGGATGGACAGACAAAGCACTGTCATCCCACAAGGCCATGCTTCCCTGCAGGTACTTACTTGTCCGGGAGCTGAGACCAAAGCTTTGGTCACCAGTCACATGCTGCATGACCTTAAGTAACCTGTCTCTGCCCCATTGCACCTCCCTTGACCTATACACAGGGTCAGTACTTCCTTCTCCCCACATCTCTTCAGACCTGAATGATGGCCACTGAGCAGCTGGGACGCTCTGAAAACCAGAACCCTGAAGACACACTCATAACTCTTGCTATTATCCCTACACCCCCAGGCTGGCTCTGAAGACTGAAGTCCGCCATGCTGCATCACCCCGGACGGTGCAGCCTCTGCAACCATCAAGGATGCACTCTATGCCTGCTAATCGAGACCTAGTGCATCATCCAAGAAGTCCCTCAGAGCCAGAAGCTCCGAGTCAGAGCGGGGCCACCCTCTGGATATCTGGGCCTGTCTTAACGTCCACTTAGAAGACATGCTCCTTCCTCTATCCTCTTCCCCAGCAAGACCATGGGCCCTACTGCTCCTCTGCCTGACTACCAGACTACCATGATGGGCCTGTGCCTCCTCAGCTTTTCACACACAGTGGGGTCAGCTGGGGTTAAGAGAGCCGAACTGCCTCACACACACTCTCTGGAGTCTGGAGCCTGGTCCCTCATGGTCCCCAGAACCCTGCCCACTGCACCGCTCCACCTTTGTCTTGTAGATGTGCCTTCCAGATGGGCCACACAGATTCATAGCCCGAGCTCTGGAACTGCCAAAGCCTGGCCTGGAATCCTGACCCTCAGACCAGTTCAGGCAATGGACCCAGCATGGGCCTTCCCACAAGTCAGTGCACGCAAACACACCTCCTCTGGCACAGACTTGTCCCATGGGGTGTACGGTCAGTCATTCGGTCATACTCACGTGGTTTCTAGCCCTGATGTTAACCCTCTTCCCAAGCAGCTCCTTCATCTTCCCCACCTGATTGTTTCGTGAGGCCTCATGGAGCTGTCTCTCCAGGGGAAGCACTGAGGAGAAAGGGGTAGGGGTTGGGATAAGAGGAAGGGACCCCCACACTCTTAGGTATGGTTTGGCAATGGTTGGATCATTCCCAACCTTTGACCACTTTTGACTTAACCCAGGTTAGATGACAGTGTGGATTTAATGTGCCACCCTGAGGGAGATCAGAGGTGGAGCCTCCCATTTTTAGACCTTCTCATTTCTCCCCCTCTTTTCTCCTTGCCCCTTAATTTAACCCTTTCACCTTCACGTCTGCCCGACTAGCAGGTTCCCTTCTCTGTATTCTCTGTCCCTTTCAAAGCATCTTCAGGGCACAGGGAGGATGGCTTAGGGAAAGTACCTTGTAAATGTGACATCTGAGCAACTGGGCTCAGATCCCTCGAACTCAATTTAAAAAGAAAAGAGTGGACTGTCTAGGCAGGTCAGAGAGTAAATGCTTGCTGCCAAGCCTGGCCCCTGAGTTTGATACCCCGGACCTGCACAGTAGAAAGGAGAAAATTTTCTTCTGCAAGTTGCCCTCTGACATCTACATGAACACTCTGGTACAAACATACCTTCCTATACACAAAGGCAATAAATAAAAATGTACTTTAAAAGACGGGTCAAAAGTTAAGGGCACTACAGCTCCTCCAGGCGCTCAGAGTTCAGATCTCGGCAGCCATCTTGGAAGGCTTACCTCTGCCCATCACTCTAGCTTCAGGGGATCGACACTTCCTTCTGGCCTCTGAGGCACCCACCCATGCACTTATTCACACACAGACATGGACACTCATGCAAAAAAAAAAATCTATAAAAAGGAGTGGGGGGAGAGTATGAGATGGCTCCTTTGGTAAAGACATTTGCTACCAAAGCTGACGACAGCCCAAACTCAATTCCCAAGACCCACATAGTGGAGAGAAAGAACTGACTCCCAAAAGTTAGCCTGTGACCTCCACAGGCACATCACGAGTGCCTGCATACGCGCGCGCATGCAAACACAGACACAGACATACAGACACACACGCAAATATAGATAGATAGATATAGATAGATAGATAGATAGATGATAGATAGATAGATAGATAGATAGATAGATAGATAGATAGATAGAATAATTAATGTAAAAGAAGGTCGAGATGGTTCAGTAAAAGTGAAGGTGTTGGCATGCAAGCCTGACAACATGAGTTCAATTCCCAGGGCTCATGTGAAGAGCCAATTGCAGTGGAGTGCAACTGTAATTCTGGCATCAGTTGCAGTGGAGTGTATCTGTAATTCTGGCATCAGTTGCAGTGGAGTGCATCTGTAATTCTGGCATCAGTTAGGAGGCAGAAAGAGAAGAACTGCCCAGAAGCTTGCAGGTCAGCCAATCCAGAGCATGCACCACAGTTTGACAGAAACTGCAAGGGAGATGCTGCCTCAAAAGCAAGGTAGAAGGAGAGAATCAACTCCTGAAAGTTGTTCCCTTCCCTCCACACACGAGCCTCGTCCTTTGTGCATCCAGGGACAGATGGTCAGTGTCTGGGCAGGGAGAGCATACACTGAAGTGACAGAGTTAGAATGATACCTGGCCTGTCCATGCTGCTCGCCCCACACATCTCCAGCCTCAGCAATGCACACCAGGCTCTCTGACCCCTGAGATTGTGTGAGCGTTGGTTCCTCTGCTCAGAACCACACCCCCTTAAGTTCCCTGCTCTTCCTTCGGCTGGGAGAATCCTTAAGGATCCTTTGACCCCAGCAGAACTCTGTGACCTCTCTGAAAGAATCGGCACCTTGCTAGGTGTAGTGGTGCATGCTCAGGAGATGAAGGAGGGCCAGGAGTTCAAGGACAGCATCAGCAAGTTGAAATCCAATGTGAGCTACATGAGACCTGTCTCATAAAAAGGTGGGGCTGAGGGGATGACCTGGAGGTGGCGTGGTACTTAAGTACAGTTGCTGCTCTTACAGAGAACTTGAGTGTGGTTACCAGCACCCACATCTGGTGATTGGTAACTGCCTATAACTAAGGTCTAGGGGATCTGACGCCCTCTTCTGGTTTCTTCAGGTACACATAAGAAAGCACGCATGCGCGAGCACACACACACACACACACACACACACACACACACACACACACACACACATAAATACGTAAAAATAACAAAGCAAGGCCCATGCCTTTAATCCCAACACTTGGAGGGAGATCTACGAACTGGTCTACACAGTGAATTCGAAGACACCCCCCAGGAATACACTGTGAGAATCTGTCTCAAAAAAAAAATAAATAAAATAAATAATGAAACAAAAAAAATGTTAAAGCCCTACTTAGGCTTAAGGGAGCCCAGGACCCATTTCTCACTCATCTGGGTGGATGGCAGCAGCTGGCTACAGCAGTTTGAAATCCAGTGGGCAGGTCTATGGGGATTTGAGAAAGCACGCCTGGGTTCAGTGGCCTGGGCAGCAGACTAAGACTTCTCAACGGAGGTCATGGCTCAGTCCTCTTCCCTCTCCCAGGCAGGAGTCTAAGGTCTCCCAGGAGAGCGGCGTGGGAAGCTACGTGTATGCCGCCCACACATCTAGAGATCCTGTTTCTGAGTTCGTCCTAAAAGAGGCTCCAGAGCTCCTTGCCTCACTCAGGGCTAGGGCTGACCACAGCACCTCTTTCCTAGATCCTGGTTCCTCCTTTGATATGGTGTCTACCCCCCATTTTATTCTGGGTGAACTGGTATCTTTAAGTGTTTGTTTTGGGGGTGGAGGTGGCAGCTGACAGGGTCCCTTGTAGCCCAGGTGGCCTTGGATTCCTTGGTTAGCCAAGGAGGGAAGATGATGTTGAATTCCTGATCCTCCTGCCTCTACTTCCCCAGTGCTAGGATTACAGATGTGTGCCACCATGCCTGGTTTTACATGGTGCTTGCGACGGCACCCAAGGCCTTGGGCATATTACACAAACATTCTACCCACCAAGCTGTGTGCGCTCCTATTCCTGATTTCAGCACTTCTACCAATATACAGTCACGTGACCTCACCCTGACCCTTGGCTTTCTCATCTGGGAAAAAAAAAAAAATGGAGATGGCAGTAGGGCCGACCCAGATGGTGGCAAGGGTAGAAGACTGACCTGACCTGCTTTAAGGCGTGCCTCACAAAGCAAGTTATTAACAAGGATCGCTGTCACTCCCGCCTTGTCGTGTTCAGGACACCCTGAGTCCCAGATGTGCAGCCACTGCGCCCTACACCTGTGCGACATTCTTCTGTTTTTCTCTTTGTTTTGTTTTTTCTCCCCGGGAGCCACAGAAAAAACCGAGACAGAGGTGGCCAGGCCAAGAGCCAGCCTCTCCTTGGGTCGCCCTCTGTGAACCTGGCATCCTCCCACCAGGCTCCGTTCTTCCCGCCCTCACAATCCCCCGCCCGCAGCACCGGGACTTACAGCCGTGGGTCTCCCAAGACAGCTCCTCCTCCATGCTGCTGTTCCGCGCTGCGCCCTTGCTAGATGCTTAGTTGCCAGGGCGAGGAGAGCTCAGAACCGGGAGCGCGCAGAGCGGGTGGAGGGGCGGGTGTGTGTGTGTGTGTGTGGGGGGGGGTAATTCGGTAGCTCTCTGTAGCTCTTGCTTGCTCTCAACCCATCTGTGAATCCGACCCGAGTACCCGCAGCTTCCACCCCCGATCTGTGCCTTCAAGCTGCCCCAGGTCCCCTGCACGCAGCTCCCCTGGGACCCTCCCAACCTTGATGCCTCAACAGGCCCTCCCACTTTGGACACTTCAGACCCCCACTACCTCACCAAGCCTACAGACATAGGACAAAAGATTTATTCACGATCAGAAAAATCGGGTTACAACAAAAATAAGATATCAATTACATTACTTAGATTGGCCAAAACCAAACGCAATCAAACAGAAACGCGGAGAAGGCTAAGCAGTGCCAGATGCCAGAGCAGAAGGTGCAGCTGTCCCAGCGAGAGTGCTCTGCTAGGGGCAACAGCCTAAGGCTGGCATTCTGGAATCCCGGACTGGCAGAAAGGAGGGGAAAGACTTTTTAACCCGAAGGAAGTAAAATAAATGAAAGCTAAACAAATTAATGAAATTAACATTGTAAAAATTCCTCCAGCAAAATGAACCACCCTCCGTGCTGCCTAAGGGTCTAAAAAACTGCTATTCCTTTCTGGGCAGAATGCTGTCCCAACCCTTTCCCCTCAGCAGGCTCATTCCCTGTCATTCTTTTTGGAGACTAGCTGAAGGGTCAATTCCCAGTGTTAACTGTGTCACCAACATCCTCCACTTCTCCACATGGATGTAGCCTTTAATTATTAGAGCATGATCACAATCTTATAATTCCATGACAGTCAAATCACACTAGACCCATGCTTTGGGCTTATTTTCCTGTAATTTAATACTAAAAAGAAACAAAAAAAATTTTCCCTCCTTTGTTTATTGTTAATAATAAATCTATCAATAAGTGGATAAATAAATAAATAAATAAATAAATCCCCCTATCAAACTGCAGCTCTGTGCCCATTAACGGTCTTCTCTCATACCTCCCTTTCCATGGTCTCTCTAGGCTGCAGGACCACATTCTTTGTCTCTGCTTTAAAATCAACTTTGTATCTTATACATAAAAGGAAACACATGCATTTGCCTTTCTTTGCCTGGTTTATCACAATGTCCTTTGGCTTTTTTCCCACCAGCCTACCCTGAACGCTTCAGATTGAACTCAGGTCTCCCACACATGGTGGTCAAATGCTCTTCCATGGAGCGGTATCCTCACCCCTTGCTTCTCCTTTAATCTAGGAATCCCACCCCTCCCCCCACCTCCACCTCCACCCCACCCCCACCCCATCCTCTCTGTTGTCTGTCCTGTAGCCATTCCCACACTCCACCATCTAGATGCTGCCAATTCTCCACAGTGTCACTTGCTGCGTTCCTGTCTCCTACATGCTCCTTAATTTGGTGGCCTAATCACAAGACTTGGTGGGTGTTTGGGAAGCTTTTACAGACGTGGTGTTCCATCAGAAGGTGCGCCCTCCATATGTTTGCTGTTGGGTTTTGTTTGTTGTTACTGTTTTGGGGGAGGGTGTTTTTATTTTTCGTTTTTGTTTTTGTTTTTGAGACAGGGTCTCCTGTAGCTCATGCTGACCTCAAACTCCCTACACAACCTGAGGATAACCTTGAACTCCTGATCTTCCTGCCTCTACCCACTAAGTGCTGAGATTACAGGTGTTGACCCCAATGCCCAGTGTGTGTGGTGCTGGGGATCAGAGCCATCTTCCTGCACACTGGGCAAGTACTCTACTGACTGAGCTAATCCCACCCCTATTTTATTTTTTAATTAATTAATTTTTGAGACAGGGTCTCTCTGTATAACCCTGGGTGTCCTGGAACTCACAGTGTAGACCAGGCTGACCTTGAACTCGGAGAACCGCCTGCCTCTGCCTCCTGAGTGCTGATTAAAGCGTGTGTCACTCCCTGGCTTTTTATTTTTTTGAGATAATATTCCTCTAGGAAGCCCAGGCTGACTCGAACTCCAGATCTCCCACCCCCACACTTCCCACACACCCCTGTCTCAACCTCCCAAGGACTAGAATTCAATTGTACATACCAGGAATCCTTGATACTTTGGAATGTTAATTCTATTGTTTATGATGTAGGAATATCTACAGGTTTGAGTTCAGTCTCTGTTTTGTTTTGGAGATAGGATTTAACTGTGTAGGTCTTTCTAAAGAGTGTCGCCCTTCGCTGTAATGACAGATAAATAGGTGAATAAAGAGGCGGCTTCCGGCTTATTCTCATCTTCTTTCAATCTACACCCAGTTTATTTCCCAGCAGAGGACACTGTTGACCCACAGTGGCCTCAGGCCATGACCATCTCAGCTCAAAGCCGAAAGACATGGCGATGTGCGAGCGTGCGCATATCCCTGAGACATCCCTGGGAGAATCCCCCTGTATCCTTTCCAGCGCACTGACATAATTCCCAGAGCCAGTGACTACCAAGTCCACCTCCAGTCTCAAGCCTTCTTTAGTCACACTCTTCCCAGCTGTATCCACAACCGCGTGAGATCAGTGCCAATAAGGAGTGCCCAACCTTATAATCCAGAGGTGGCCCCGCTCCCCCCAACAAAGTGACTGTTTCTGCGGCCTTCAATTAGACTGTTTACATAAACGCTGTATTCTACCTTTCAAAAATATAAAAGCAGCTGAAGAATATCTCGGTTGTAGAATTCTTGTCTACCATTCACAAATCCTTGGCTTCCATCTCCAGCACCACATAAAAGCATGAACTTTTGTGCGCGATCCAAACCAGAGCAGCTGGCAGCAATTGGATTCTGGGTTGGTTTTTTTTTTTCCTCCCCCAGAACTCCTAGGCAGCGAGGCAGAACCTGCTAGGCCCGGTGAAGCTCCGGTCCTCGACACACGGGGGAGCCAAAGTCAGCAAAGCGGTGCAGCTTGCCGGTACCGTAATGTGTGTGAGTGTGCGCACACGGATCTGTCCTCAACACTAAGACAAGTGACTTAGGCCACAGGGACAAGCTGTGGGATGCAGGCTGTAGTCTAACCTAACCCACTGGATCCAGCCAGTGAGCTGGATCTACTGGGGAAGGACACCAGTGGAGTCCAGAGGACAACTTGCAGGAACTCTGTTCCTTTTACTACATGTGCCTTGGGGATTAAATACAGGTCTTCTGGCTTGGCAGCAAGCATCTTTACCTGGTGGCTCTATCTTTTTTTTTTTTTTTTTTTTTCTCTTTTCTATTTTTCGGAGCTGGGGACCGAACCCAGGGCCTTGTGCTTGCTAGGCAAGCGCTCTACCACTGAGCCAAATCCCCAACCCCTGGCTCTATCTTTTAAACAGAGCCTCATGCAGTCCAGGCTGACCTTTATCTCAATCTGTAGTTAAGTCTCAACGATCCTCCTACTTCCACCTTTGAGCGAAACAGACCTGGGATTACAGGTGTGGGTTCTGTGAGTGTGGTAGCTGAACCCAGGATTTCACCTTACACCTAACTTCGTTTCAGCCCTGATTTTCTTTCTTTCTTCCTTTCTTTCTTCCTTTCTTTCTTCCTTTCTTCCTTCCTTCCTTCCTTCCTTCCTTCCTTCCTTCCTTCCTTCCTTCCTTCCTTCCTTAGATGGAGTTTCACATGGCTGACCTCCATCTGGCTATATAGCTGAGAATGACCTTGAATATCTGGGCCTCCTGCCTCTACCTTGTCCAGTGCCTGATATATATGTTTGAGACCGGAACTCACTATCTCACTAAATTACTAAGGCTGGCCTCAAACTCACTCTGTAGCCCAGACAGGCTTGAGTGGCTCATGATCCTCTTGAGTGGCTAGGATTACAGACCTGCACTACCATGCCTGACTCCGAATGAACCTCTAAAAGCAAGAAGGAAAGAGATGTTTGCCTAGAAAACGGACGGGCTGACATAGACACATGTACATAACTTAAAATAAAAATAAATTAGGACTTGACTGCCCTGGTGTAGTGGTTAAGAGCACTAACTGCTCTTGCAGAAGACCCAGGTTCAGTTCCCAGGAACCATGAGGTCTCCTAACTGTTTGTAATTCCATTTCCAAGGGGTTCAACACCCTCTTGTAGTTCCCATGAAAACCAAGCATGCACACGGTACACATACATATATGCAGGCAAACACTCACAGATATAACTTTAAAATTTTTAAAACTAAAAAATCTTGATAATAATAATACATATACTACCTAGTTTCATGCCAACTTGACACAAGTTAGAGTCATTGGAGAGGAGAGAGCCTCAATGGAGAAAACGCCTCTAATGACCGGGCTGTAGGCAAGCCTGTAGGGCATTTTCTTAATTAGTGATTGATGTGGAAGGGCCCAGCCCACTGTGGGTGCGGACACCCTTGGGCTCATGGTCCTGGGTTCTACAAGTAATCGGGCTGAGCAAGCCATTAAGCAACATCCCTCCAAACCCTCTGCACCAACTCCTGCCTTCAGGTTCCTGCCCTGTATGAGCTCCCGTTCTAAGCCAAACATAGCCTTTCCTTCCCTTGTTGCTTTTAGGTGTCATCACAGCAATAAAAGCCCTAACTAAGACCATTCCTAAAGCTGTTATGAGAATTCAGTGACCCAGTGTTTGAGAAAGTGTTCTTAGCCAGTGCAAAGCTGAGACAGAACTCCAAGGAGGCCTTCCCAACCGCTCCAAACCCCTCAGCTCTTCTCTGGAGGCTCCTGGTGTGTGGTATCTGGGAGATAGGACTGGTTTGCAGCCCTCACTGCCTCCCATCAGCAGGATCTCAGCAGTAGGATCCCCACCCTAGATGACCTTTTCTTCACAGAGGCGGTAGCTGAGTCATCCTTGTGTTCTTTCCCAAGTTGCTTTTTGGTCACTCGGCCTCGTAAGATTCAACCAAATTGTGCTGAACCTAATCAGAGAGAAATAAGTCTGTAAACACCAACGACCTTAGGAAACCAGTGCCAGGTCCTGAAACAGACAAACAGATGCTGACAGAAAAAAAATATTTTTTTGTAATGTACAAGTGAAAACAGCAACGTGGGGGACTCAGCCTGATGGTAGTCTTTTTGCTGAAGGCTGTAGGCTCCATCCCCATCCCCGCAAAAATAAAAATTAAAAGTGCATACACTTTAATGACAACTCTCTCTAAGAATTTGTGTCTTAGGGCTGGAGAGATGGCTCACTGGATAAGACCATTGGCTGCTCTTCCAAAGGACCAAAGTTCAAATCCCAGCGCCCACACGTCAGTTCACTACTGTCTGCAATTCCAGTTCCAGGAGATCTGACACCCTCACACAGATATACGTGCAGGCAGAATACTAATTAAAATTTTAAAAGAGAAAAAGAAAAGGAATCTGTGTCTCTACAGGTGTGTGGGGGAAGGGATGTTTTGTTCTCTTTGTTTTTTTGTTTTGTTTTGTTTTGTTTTTTTTAACTGCAGCAAAGAACTGGAAACAATCCAAGGGTGCATCAACAGAGTGAGCACATCCAAATCAAAAGAGGGGCAGCCACCCCAGCAATGCTGAAAGACCATTAAAGAGAAAGGGGTGATCTGTGCTTGCTGGGGTAGAAAGGTCAGAGACTGAATTCAGTGCAGGGAGTGTTGGAGGAGTCTTTCTTTCATTCTTCTTTTCTCTCTTTCTTTCTTTCTCTCTCTCTCTCTCTCTCTCTTTCTTTCTTTCTTTCTTTCTTTCTTTGCTCACCCCCGCCCCCACCCCCTTAACAGTCTCTATATACAACTGTGGCTGTCCTGGAATTCACTCTGTAGACCAGGCTGACCTCAAACTGAGATCCACCTGCCACCCACTCCTTAGAGCTAGGATTAAATGCACGAGCCACCATATCTGGATGGGTTTTTTGTTTGTTTAATTTTTGAGCTAGAACCAGATAGGTAAAATAGATTGGCATTGAACTTTCTCTTTGTGTGCACCTGCAATCTAGTGCTTAGCAGATGGAGGCTGGAGGGTCAGAAGGTCAAGGTCATCCTGTCTCTGACATAGCCAGGCCTTGAATCAAAAAGAAACAAACTGACTGATCGTTGTGGCCCATGCCTTTAGCACTTGGGATGCAGAGGCAGCTGGGTCTCTGTAAGTTCAAGGCCAGCCTGGTCTACAAAGAGTTTAAGGACAGTTAGGGCCACACAGAGAAACCCTGTCTCAGAAAAATAAAATAAAATAAAAAGAAGTAAAAACATAAAAACAAACAAGCAAGAGCTGGAGAGATGGCTCCCCAGGAAAGGGCACTTGCTGCTCTTCTGATGGCTGTGATAGCTGAGCAGAGGCTCACACACATCCATAACTCCAGTTCCAGGGGTCTGATCTCTCTGTGCACCAAGAACACATGTGTACACAGACATGCACGCCTGCAAAACACTCATACACATGAAACAAATAAATCTTTTAAAACAAATGACTTAGGGTTTGCCAGGGTAAGGACACACAGTAGGAAGAAGGGTAGAAAACAGGGGGGGCAGGGTGGAGGTGCTGGGGTGCCCCAGGAGGCACAGTGGGGGCTCAGAGGGAAATGTGAAGGAATAAGTAGGAGCTGGTGTGGAGGTGGAGTCAACAGGATTTGCTGTGGGTTGGCGACAGGAGGCAAGGGTGGCTTTGAGACTTAAGGTCTGCTGACAGAACTGTCGTCCTTATATCCACCTGGTCCAGCAGTCGTGTCCTCTTTCTCTGAAGCTTGTGCATGCACAGGTCCATTACTGAGGACTGTGTACTCCAGACCTCTCTCCCTGGCAGGTCTGCAAATGCACCAGCCCTTCCAGGAAAGCATGCTGTCCTGAGCCACGGTTGCCTCTACTTGTAGCTGGCTGCCTTCTGCTTCTAGTCTGGGATGGACATGGACTTAGCCCGCTGGGTACTAAGAAAAGAACCTATACCTGATCCCCAGAGGCTGCCCCAGGAAGACGGCTACTGCACTCGTGTCCTGCTTCTGAACTCCCAAACCCATGCCCTCTAGCCTAGGTCTATGGGTCGGCTGAGTGTGACCAGCCTCCTGTTCCACTTCCTCCAGAGCCTTATATGAAGGACCTGCTCACAGGTGGTCCAGCCCAGCATCCTCAAGGTGCTGGGCAGCCCTTGCCTCTCCTGTTGGATGTGATCTTTCAGAGCCCCATTTTAAAGGCCTTTCCTCTATAGCAGCCTGAAGAGGGCACCCTGGCTGGATTCCCAAGGCCCGAGACCCTGCCTTTACGTCAGCAGTGCCTTCCGGTTGGCAGGGCCTGGTCTCCATTGATAAAAGCACTGCCACCCAGCTCTTTCCCAGAACTGGCTCTGCGTTCTGCTCTGCACAACCCATCCTCACAGGCCTGCTGGCTCCTCTGCTGGTGCCTGCACAGAAGGTGCTGGAGTCTGGTGGGATGGCACACACCTGTGATGTCATTACTCATGAGGCCTAGGTCAGGGACTCCTGAGTTTAAGGCTGGCCTGAGCTATTTAATAAGACTCAGAAGGAAATAAGGAGCAGGTGAGACAGCTGAGTGAGGAAAGGCGCTTGCCACCAAGCCTGACCACCTGGCTTCCATGCCCAGGACTCATATGGTAGAAAATAGAACTCACTGGAGCTCTTCAAGTACCTCCAAATGTACAACAAGAGTCGAGTACACAGACACACATACGCATGCACACATGCACACACACATACACGCACACACATGCAGATACATGCACACGCGCACACACGCACACACATACACACACGCGCGCGCGCACACATGCACACACACACACATGCACATAATAACACGATTTAAAAAAAAAACTACATAAGGATGTAGTTCAGTTGGCAGAGTGCTTGCCTAGCATCCACAATAGCCTGAGTTAGAGCCCTCGGCCTGTATAAACTGAGCATGGTAACACAAGCCTATAATCTCAGTGCTTGGAAACTGGAGGCAGAAGGATCAGTTCAATGACATCCTCAGGTGCACAGCAAGTTGAGGCCAGCCTGGGCTACAGGAGACTCTGTCTCAAAAATGGAACAACAAAAAACCCAAGTGAGGGGGCTGGAGAGATGGCTCAGTGGTTAAGAGCTCTGACTGCCCTTCCAGAGGTCCTGAGTTCAATTCCCAGCAACCACATGGTGGCTCACAACCATCTGCAATGGGATCCGATGCCCTCCTGTGGTGTGTCCGAAGACAGTATAGTGTACTCAAATACACAAAATAAATAAATAAATCTTAAAAACAAAAAACCAAGGAAATAAATGAGAGTAAATTGAGGGCACGATGAGCGTGGCCGCTCATCTGTATGTGACTTTGGCCAGTCCCATGACCTCTGGCAGTGTCCAGCACATTAGAGGCCCTCGTAGGTCTTCTCTATATTGTTAACGGGAAGCCTTGCCTGGAGCGCATGCACAGACCAGCTACTTACCTCATCTCTACCTGCAGATGCAGAACACTGAGACTCCAGGGAGCTCTGTATCTTGTCTGGGGCCACAGGCTGGGAAGTGATAAGGCCCAACTTGCCTGAGCCCTGAGTCATCATCCATCCTCCCCTGTGTCTGCCTTGTCATTTAGGCCCCTGGGAGGTTAGCACACATGTTGTCAGCCCAGGAGGGAGAATGCAAAGCGCTCAAGCTTGAGCTCTCTGAGAACTCCTGAGATGTCATCCAGGGAGACACAACTGGAGAGAGGTGGCTATCATCTCTCCTGTATAGATGAAGCTTGCAGGAAGGCCTCTGGGTTTGCTGTTGGCCACTGATCAGCAACAGCACAAGAAGGGCCATCAAGATGGTTCATCAGGCAAAAGGTACCAAGCCTTACTATGGAGGAGAAAAGTTATTCCCACAAGTTATGTCCTCTCTGTCTCCCTGTCTCTGTCCTGTCTGTCTCTCTGTCTCTCTGTCTCTCTGTCTCTCTGTCTCTGTCTGTCTGTCTGTCTGTCTGTCTCTCTCTCTCTCTCTCTCACACACACACACACACACACATACACACACACACTAAATAGGTACATAAATACATCAAGGAAGAAAGAAAGAAGGAAAGTTTTATTTAGTGGCACGAGAAACAGCTATAGTGGCACGTGCATGTAATCCTAGCCCTCTGGAGGCTGAGGCAAGCTGAGTCTTGAGTTTTAAGCCAGTCTGATCTCTATAGCAGGTCTTTGTCTCAAGGGTGTTGGAGATCATGGATAATAGCTAAGTTACAGAACTGATTTAATTGTCCAAGACCAAAGGAATGGATAAGGAAAATGAACAAAATGTGGCAAATATATAAAATAGAAAAATTAAGCTATAGTCCTTCCAGGAAAATGAACACAAATGGAATATTAGGTAATTAAGTCAGTTTCAGAAAGATAAATATTATAGGTTTGTGTGGTGTGTGTGTGTGTGTGTGTGCGCGCGCACACACACACACACACACATCACATGTATGCAAGTACCTAAGGATGCCTGAGAGGGCATCAGATCCCCTGGACCTGGAGTTACAGGAAGTTATGAGCCACCCTATGTGGATGCTGGTTCTCTGCAAGGGCAGTGAGTGCTCTTAACCATTGAGCAATCTCTCCAGCCCTGGTTTCTCTCTTATGACTTTCTAGATTTTATGTAGTTATATACAATCATGTGTGTGTGTGTATATGCTTGTGAGTGTGTATGTGTGTGTATATGTGTGCGTATATGTGTGAGCCTGTGTATGTATGTATATGTGTGAGTGTGTGTGTATGTGTGTATATGTGTGAGTGTGTATGTGTATGTGTGTATGTGTGTATATGTGTGAGTGTGTATGTGTTTGAGTGTGTATGTGTGTGTATATGTGTGAGCCTGTGTATGTATGTATATGTGTGAGTGTGTATGTGTTTGAGTGTGTGTGTGAGTGTGTATGTGTTTGAGTGTGTGTGTGTGTATGTGTGTGTATATGTGTGAGCCTGTGTATGTATGTATATGTGTGAGTGTGTATGTGTTTATATGTGTGAGTGTGTATGTGTTTGAGTGTGTATGTGTGTGTATATGTGTGAGCCTGTATATGTATGTTTATGTGTGAGTGTGTATATGTGTGTATATGTGTGTGTATGTGTTTGAATGTGTATGTGTGTGTGTATATGTGTGAGCCTGTGTATGTATGTGTATGTGTGAGTGTGTATGTGTGTGAGTGTGTATATGTGTGAGTGTGTATGTGTGTGAGTGTGTATGTGTGTGTATATATGTGTGAGCCTGTGTATGTATGTATATGTGTGTGAGTGTGTGTATGTGTGTATATGTGTGAGTGTGTATGTGTGTGAGTGTGTGTGTGTATTAAAGGGAAGTAGAAGTACATTTTTCTAAGTGGATTGAAGAGGAAAGGGGAAGGCAGAGAAAAGGAAGATGGGGGAAAGAACAGGGGAGAGCACACCTCGTGAATATTCAGAGAAACATGATTTTTCTTTTTGTGACCCAAGGTTAGCAAGCAAGGCCTCCTAGCTCCCAGCCCGCCCCTCCTGGCCACCTCGAGTTACCTGGCACTCTGAACCTGCCACACAGGGCCACACCTCCTGTACCAGCACAGTTCCTCAGGTCACCTGACCCTGTCCCCTCCCTCCTCAAAAGCTTTAAACCCAGCACATTGTTTAGAGGCTGGCTCAGATGTCACCTTCTCTGGGAAGCTGCCTCCTGTCCCACCATTGAGCAAAAGCTTTTCTGTTGGTGCCTCAGCCCGAGTCTCACAACAGAGGAGCACAGCAATAGAGACGGTAACTGTCCTTCAGGCCCCATTGTCTAAAACATGGAAGAAGCCATTTCTACCTTAAGAGGTATGCTAGGAGTCGGTCAAAGCAGCCAAGTAGTCTCCTCTTTTCCCATCCTCCAAACTCAGTCAGGACAGCAACTCCAGCCACCTGAGCCTGCACGGTGGCTAACATGAGCCAGGCAGCCGCCTTTCAAGCTGCCATGGTGAACAGGCTCAGGATCCAAGGACTATTTTGTCCCTCCTGTGTTCTGTTCTTCCCCTCTCCTCGAGGAGCCGCTGAGGTAGGCAAAGGCCAGGCTCATCTCTCAGGACAGCCTGACTTCCTCACGAAGCCTTGTGCCAGCCTATGGGTCTAGCAGCTGGTGACTCAGGTCAGCTCCCTACAGTTGCTCCCCTTGTGGAAAGGCCCTGTGACTGTGGCAGTTGTTCATAAGCAGCGTGTCTGGGGCTGGGGAGGTGGCTCAGTCAGTCCAGTGCTTGCTACTTAAAGCAAAGGACCTGGGTTCAATGCCCAGCACCCACATAAAAGCCAGGTGCTATGGTATATGACTGTAATCTCCTGCTGGGAAGAAGGCAACAGGCTGATAGATCTCTGGAGCTTGCAGGGTAGCCAATTTAATTGAACTGGTGAACTCCAGATATAGGAGAGGCCTTGTCTCAAAATGAGGTAGAGAGGGCCAATGAAACGACTCCGTGGGTAAGGGAGTGTGGCATGCTTACCACTGACACCTGAGTTTGATTCCCAGACTCCTGCTAGTTCTTCTCTGAGCTCCCTATAAACATCATGATCTGCCTCCACTCACGCAGATAAATAAATGTAAATCTTTTTATTTTTTATTCATTTTTGTGTTTGGTAATGTTTTGCCTGCATGTATATCTGTGTGAGGTGTCAGAAGCCCTGGAACTGGAGTTAAAGACAGGCGTGAACTGTCATGTGAGTGGAATTGAACTGGGATCCTCTGGAAGCCATCTCTTTAGCTCCAGATACATTTAAAAACAACTTGAGCTGGAGAGATGGCTCAGCGGTTAAGAGCACTGACTGCTCTTCCAAAGGTCCTGAATTCAATGCCCAGCAACCCCATGGTGGCTCACAACCATCTGTAATGGGATCTGATGCCCTCTTCTGGTGTGTCTGAAGACAGTGACAGTGTACTCGCACTAAGAACTATAAGTAAATAAATAAGAATAAATCTTTAAAACAACAACAGAGCAATTGAAGGTATCTGACACTGTCCTTTAGACACACACACACACACACACACACACACACACACACACACACACACGTTATTTCATGGATATAGGAAATGAAGAAAGTCATCCCCATTGAAGGAAAAGGAAAGTTTTCTCCCCTTCCTTTCTCCCTAGCATATCTCCCCATGGATCTCCCAGGGCAGGCTTGACCAGCTGTTTCCTGCTCAGCTTGAAGGCTGAAGCCATTTTGCTATTTTGCAACCAGTTTCACACATTTTTGAGCCAGCTAACGTACCTGGGCTGAGGATGAGAGGTGACTCAGAGACCACGCAATAAACAGGCAGTAAACTACGTTGTGGGCCTCTGGGTTATGCAGCAGCATCTGTCTCCTCTTCAGAAACCACTAAGCTCACAGCCAGTGCAACAAAAGAGAGAACAGAGGAAAGCTGGAGCCAGCCTGGGCTACATGAGACTCTGGCTCAAAAACATAAAAGCCAACAAACAAAACCCAGAAGGGCTAGGTGGAGTTTCTGCTGTGTGTCAGGCACCCTTGCCAGAACTGAGATAAGGCGGAGAACAAAACCAGATCTACTTCTTGCCCATGTGGAGGGAAGAGTTTATGTCTTGCCCCATAGCTCAGGTTATCCTCAAATTCATCTTCCTACTTGCACCTCCCAAATGAGATTACTGGCAAGCAAATGACTTGCGTTTACTAAGCGCGCTGTGTGTGTGTAAGTGCATGTGCATGTGCATGGCATACATATACATATACATATACATATACATATACATATACATATACATATACATATACATATACATATACATATACATATACATATACATATACATATACATATACATATACATATACATATACATATACATATACATATACATATACATATACATATACATATACATATACATATACATATACATATACACATACATGTTTGCATGTAGATGTGTCTACTTGTGCATGTGGAGGTCAGAGGTCAAAATAAGGCATCTTCCTGAGACAGGGTTTTTTGTTGTTATTTTTTGTCTTGCTTTGTCTTACTAAAACCACAGCTCACTGATTTAGCTAGAAGGGCTGGTCAACAAACTCCTTTATCTGCCTTTCTTTGCCCCTACCAGCCTAGGAGTTGCTGGCACATGTCACCACAACTAGTTTTTTTATGTAAGGTCTTGGAGATCCAAACTCAAGTCCTCATGCTTGCATAGCAAGCATTTTCCTAAGAAAGTCATCTCTCCAGTCCCCTAAACATCTTTTTTATACTCAGTACTTTGCAAACCATGTTTATATGGATTATACAATTTAATTCTTGCCAACGTCCCTATGAGGTAACATAATGGAAACAGAAAGTTCTTCCTAGGTGTGGAGAATCCTCAATTCATGGAAGAATCCGATTTCTACCCTGGAGATAAACTATGTCCAATACACTCCCTTGCCAGCCTCCCTTGCAGCTAAGGCACACATCCAGGTACTGCCAATCACTAGGACCACCCAGGCCTGATGCTGGTGGCTATCCAGCTTGCTTAGAGCAGTGAGGACACAGACTGTGGTTTTTACATTCACTGCTGGTGCGGCCATCTTTGTCCCTCCAGCTCTGCAGGGAGAGACTGAGTTTGGCACCTTAGCTAGTAAAGAACAAAGTTCTTCCCTGCCTTGAAGGAGGGGTGAGTAGGGTGGGTAGGACCCAAAGTCAGTAGGGGGTCGGGGGGGAACTGGACCAGAGGAGGACACTGTGGTCTCAGAAGCTAGGCCTGGTGGCTGCACCATCATCTCTACCAGGAGCCTGAGTCTCCTAGAGCAAGCATCTTTCCTCCTAGCTCCCTCCTCCCTCTCCTTCCCACTGCTGAAGGCTGCTCCTAGCCACATGATCTTGGCCTAGGCACCTGCAACAGCTCATCTTTGAGAGGTTTCTAGGACATGGGGCAGACAGAACCACATACCCCTCCTTTAGGACTGTCTAGGATACCCAAAAACCCCAGCCTCATCCCAGAGATCTCAAGGAAAGCTTTCTCTTAAAGTAGCCCAGGCTGACCTTAAACTGATTTTGTAGCTGAGGCTGACTTCCTCAGTGCAGGGACTTGCAGATATGTCCCATCGTGCAGTATAATTTACAGGAATTGAACTCAGGGCTTCCTGCAAGCTGTGTGAGCACTCTGCCAGCTGAGCCACACCCCAGCCCGATCCCATTCAGTCTTAAAGCAGTGTCCAGTGTCATCTCATCCGGGAAGCTTTACTCACAGCCACCAAGACTTCCAAGCCCCTGCTCCCTGCCTGCTGCCTGTTTTTTGTAGGCTCCCAGAATGGCACTGCTCCAATCAGCTGCTTTACTGTAAAGATGAGTGTACCAGACCCCAGGTTCTTTTTTTCCTTTTGTTTTCTCTTTCATTTCTTTCTTTCTTTCTTTCCTCCCTCCCTCCCTCCCTCCCTCCCTCCCTCTCTCCCTCCCTCCCTCCCTTTCTTTCTTTCTCTCTTTCTTTCTCATTTGGTTGTTTTTCCAAGCAGTGTTTCTCTGTATAGCTAGCTCTGGCTGTCCTGAAACTTGCTCTGTAGACCAGGCTGGTCTCAAACTCAGAGATCCTCCTGCCTCTGCCTCCTGAGTGCTGGGATTAAACCCCAGGTTCTAACCTAGACTTTGTAATTTACATGCTAAGCCTCTGCAGGCAAGCCCCCATTTCTTTGGCTTCTCTTATCAGATGGCTCAAAGGCAGTGTCCGGCACTGAGTAAGTGGTCATGAGTGTGTCACTCCAAGTGGTCCTGGGGTGGGGGGTGTTATTCTTGTCAGTCTGTCCTGTTGGAGAATAAGGTTTTCCCCCAGATTACAGGACTGATGGGTACCAGCCACAGGGATGGTGTGTGGGGACTTTTGCTAAGCTGTGACAACCCAGGAGAGGCGCGCCTAGTGTCCTGGTTTCACTTCCTCTCCTGAAGTCCATTCTCTACCATGAAATGTGATGTGGGTCAGAGGGCACAGAGTATAAACCTCAGCTGGGCATCTGGAGCCAGGGGGAGCTTCAGCTATGTTTCCATCTATGGTATGTTTGCTCACTAAGGAGAGCAAACAGCTTGCTCTGCGTATGTGCTTGCAGTTGTGCACAAAGGAAGGTATATGTATGTGTGTGTGTAGCTGCTGTGGTTGTCAACTCAGAGTGAAGAACCCACACTTCCTGTTAAGAGTCAGAGAAATTTTCAGAGCCACCATGCTCTCCCTTTGCCATTCAGGAGGTGGTGGCAGGCAGGACAGCCTCCCCTGAGTGGGGTTAGGACTCCAAGTTCTTACTCCAAACTACTGCCAAGGCACTGCATGACCTAACCTGGTCAGACTTCTCTGGGGCTCAGTTTCTGCTTCTGTGAGAGCGGTTTGGATGCAGAACGTTGCCTGGGGTTGGAGACACAGGCATGTTCCCTCCTCAACCATCCTTGGAAACACCTAGACTCTTCAGTCTAGTGGTCTGAGGAAGAGACAAAGAGGGGGTTTCCAGACAGAGAGGGCTCCCTGGCAGGCAGGCTCCTGCCCCCGGCAGCAACTTCCTCTCCAGCCCATCCAGATCTAGTTTCCCATCCTCAACCGGAAGAGAAACAGAAACCATTAGCGCAATAGGAAAAAGCTCAAGCCCTACCCTGACCCCCTGTCTCTGCAGGGAGGGAGAGGAAGTGGGAGATGGGCCGATTTCATAAAGCTGCCTCTTCATTTTACCTATGAGAGAATCATGTCCAGAGAGGGGCTGTTGACTTGATCAAGGGCACCCAGCACGATAGTACCAGTGTCAGAACCAGATCCAACCCAACCCTTCAGAGAAAACGCCTTTACCCAATCCCAGGTCCAGTGAGGACAAAACACAGGGACAGAAGCTGCCGTTGCAGCTGCAGCCGAGGATTTAGGGGGCACACGAGGAAGCACTTCCCTTGAGACTGGTAGACCTGGGCACAGGAGCAAAGGAGAGCTCACCTCCTGCCAGGCAAGCCTGTAGGCCCTCAGAGGAACACAGTGGCTCTCTGTGGTTAGGAAGAGGACTGAGACTGGCCACCAGTCACACCTGCAGGGACAGTTACAGGAGCCTGAGGCAGGAGGATGGCCGCCATGGACAAGCTGTGTGTGCTCAGAATCACTGTTACCCCGCCACAGACGGAGAAGAGAGGGTTGCATTGTGTAGATGAAAGTTCAGTGCAGAGAGTCTGAGTAACATTCCCAAGGTCACACAATCTCTCCACTCATTTCCCAAAACATGGACCACGCCGGGAGTGAGTTTAAGGCTAGCCTCGACTACATGATACTCTGTTTCAAAACAGTAGGATCCACAAAGCAAGTCTGTGGTGAGCCATACATGAATCCAAATGTTGATCAGAAAAACATCAGTCCATCAACCAAAGACTTTTTTTTTTCAGAGCTGAGGACGGAACCCAGGGCCTTGTGCTTGCTAGGCAAGCACTCTACCACTGAGCTAAATCCCCAACCCTTCAACCAAAGATTTTACAGTCGGGGTTATAGACTAAGATCTTTATTTTTGAAGACTCAGGTATCTTGTGCACTTGTGTGTGCACAAGCACTTATGTGTGGAAGCCAGAGGACAACTTGTGGAAGTTGATTCTCTCCTCCCACCTTGTGGGTCTTGAGATCCAACTCTGGTTGTCAGGCTTGGCAGCAGGGACCTTCACCCCAATATGCTCTCTTGCCTACCCAAATTTTGTTTTGGGGGCAAAGGATCTCATGTAGCTGGGGCTGGCCTTGAACTCATGATTCTCCTAACTCTACTTCTTAGAGTGCTGAGAGTGCATGTGTGTCATGTGCCATCCTGGATGGTCCTTTATTATTTTTATTTATTATTTATTATTGTCATTGTCATTATTTTTATTTATTTCTTCTTCTTCTTCATCATTTTAAAGAGTTTCATTGTGTAGCCCAAGCTGGTTTTGAACTTCCCACAATCCTCTTGGTGCAGCCCTATGAATGCTCAGGTGCTGAGGCTGTAGGGATCACAGGAATGCATACTGGGTCCCACTTAGGTCACTTCAAAGGGATTGCTGTAAGGGAAGATATTGAATGGATAATAATTCAGGAAGCGAAGCAGCCGGAAAATGATGAAGAAGTGGTTATCGCTCCACAGTGGTGCTAAGAATCCATCCAGTCAGAGGCAGCGCATGCAATCCTGCCTGGGCCTGTGGCTGCTGTGCACAGTGGCTCTTACACATGGTCACCTGCATGTGAGGGTAGGTCATCCTTGGTAATGCAAGCCCAGGGCTCACAGTAAGAGTCAGACCTAGTTGCTGGCCTGAGGTGCACAGTGGGGGGAAAAGGCTAAGTTCGTAGGGTTGAAAGTACGAGTACCCAGACTTGGCTCTGAAAGGGGGTAGGGCACCAAGCCTGTCCTCTGTGGGTGCCCCTTCCTCTCTCAGTTTGAGCTCCTTGTTTAGGGTCCCAGTTCCTAGTCTTTTCTCAGGCTTAGTTTCAACTTTGCTCATTGTCTGTGTCACCAAGGGCAAGATTCAGACACTGGGCCTCTCTGAAGAGGCAGTTCAGCTCTGGGCCTCCCACACCAGTCTCGAAGACTGGTCAGAAATCCAGTTGCATGGTGCTGAACATTGAAACTGGCAGCAAGCCACTTCTGGGCCCCAGGGATTTGAAAGAAGACTCAGGGTTCAACCAGAACCTGACCTTCTGAGCCTGCAGTCTTGGGTCACCCCGAGGGGCAGGCCACTGGAGATAGCAGACACACTCATTCCAAGGCTCGACACAAGAGGAGCCTCCAGGAAGTGTCTTGCCTGTCAGGAGGAAACCGCAGGAAGGAGCTCTATCTTCCTTTTGTGATGACACACATGGGAGGTCGAGGCAAAGGCTCTCTAAGCATTTGAGCTAGCCTAATCTACATGTTGTGTTGTAGGCCATCTAGGACTACATAATGAGGCCCTGTCTAAAGAAAAGGAAAAGAGAAATTCTATGGAAACGTCTGACCCTGAGTTTCTTCACATAGAACTTTACCTAATCTTCAAATCTTCACTAGTACAGCCTGTGGCCCCATTCATCAGACGGTAAACTGAGCCTCAAAAGGAGTGATCATCTGGGTTTTTCCTTCCTTCTTTCCTTTCTTCTTTCCTTCCTTCCTTCTTCCTTTTGGAGACAAAGTCTCAGGTAGCCTAGGCTAGCCTCAAACTTGTTATGTAGCCAAGGATGAACTCCTAATCCTCCTGCCTCAGCCTCCTGAGTACTGGGATTACAGGCCTGGACCACCATACCCAGTTCCAATCTGAACTTGACTGACAGTTTAAAAACAGGCACAGAACTCCTGGAGGAGAAGCCAGTCTCACTGTGTCCCTGGCTACAGGCACTCAGTGTCAGTAAACAAATGGCTGCTGTGGCCTCCGATCATAAATGTTTCCTCAGTGACGACATCGCTTAGCCCATGCCAACAGGAACGTACATCTTTGCTCCCTGTTCCCATCTGAGGAGACCAAGACTAACAAAGGTACCTCCACCAAAATCTTCAACCAGTCGCTTTGTGCCCACCACCACCACCACTCCTCACCCCCTTTTTTGATAGTGGGATAGGCAGTAGAGGGAGGACCCAGGACCCAGAGAGGCACAGGTAGCATAGGATGAAGCAGGTCATCTGGAAATTCTCCAGGTGTTCTCATTTCCAACCTCACATCCCTCTTCCGAACATAGCAACTCATGTCTTTAATCCCAATACTCTGAGATTCAGGCTGAAATAGCAGGATTACCATGAGTTCAAGGCCAGCCTCTGCTGTATGGTGAGTTTTAAGCAAGTTACGGTACAAGGATTAGGGTGGGGACTGTCTTATGTTCTCTCCCCCACAGTGCTAAAATGTCAGCCTCTTTTCTGGCCAACATTTCCCGTTTCCTTTAACTCTTCCTCTTTGGACATTGTTTCATGGTGACTGTGCATGTGTATGAAGAAAAGCATGAGAGGGCTCCGGGCTGTTCTGAAGTGAAGTTAAACAGTGTTGGTGCTTACGGGAAGGGAAGGCTCGTAATGGACCGTTAGCAGCAGGCAGTTGGAGAGCTGTGGATTGCTCATTGGACGGTGATGGTGTCTCAGAGCTGAACCGCACTCCACTAACGTAAGTAACCAGCTCAGCTCCGATGACTAGAAAATGGCCTTTAAGAAAATCAGGACCTGAGCTGCGACAGCCTAGTGCCCAACAGTGCTTCCTAGACTTGCAGAGGACATGAGTTCAGTTCCCAGCATCAGTGCCAGGCGGCTCATCACTGCCTGTTAACCCCAGTTCCAGGGAATCCTACTTCTGGCCCCCAAGGGTGTTGAACTCACATGTCCAATACACAGGCAAACACATACGTGTAATAAAAAATATTTAAGACAATTTTTTTTAATGGGGAAGGGGGGACGGGCTGCTGGAGAGATAGCTCGGTGGCTAAGAAATTGGCTGCTCTTTCAGAGGGTCCAGGTTCTAGTCCCAGGACTCACATGGTAGCTCTCAGCTGTCCACAATGACAGCTCCATTGATCCCACGCCCTCTGCTGACATCTGTGGACACAAGGCATGTATAGTTCACAGACATACATAGAGGCAACACACCCACATGCACAGAGTAAAAATCATTTTAACAAGTCGAGCATGGTAACACACACCTTCAATTCCAACACTCGGGAGGCACCTGGATCTATGTAGTGAGACCCTATCTCAAAAAGAAAAATAAATAAAATAAAATAAAATGTGGTCGTCAAACAATTACTAGTGGGGGCTTTCTTTTTGGAGGGAATTCTAGGGTTCAAACCCAGGATCTTATGCGGTAAGTAAGTTCTCTACCACTGAGCTACATAATCCAAACAAGTTACTGTTTTGAGACAGAGTTTCTCCGTGTAGTCCTGGCTATCCTGGAACTCACTCTGTAGACCAGGCTGGCCCCAGACTCAGAGACCAGCCTGCCTCTGCCTCCCAAGCACTGGGATTGGAGGTGTTCACTACCACTGCTGTTAGGCAGGTTCTTACATATCCCAAACTGGCCTCAAACTCACTATGAGGCTGAGAATTACTTTGAATTCCTAATCCTTTTCCCTTCACTCCCCAAGTGCTTAGATTACAGGCTTGGGCCACCATGGCTGGCTTCTACCATGTTTTTATGGATTTATTTATTTTTATGGTGGAGGTGGGCATGCAGGATGTGGAGGTCAGAAGACAAGTTGAGGTATTCCATTCTCTCTTTGCACCATGGGAGCAAACCCAGGTTGCAGGCTTAGTGGCAAATGTCTTTACCTGCTGGGCCATCCTGTCAGCCCCATAAATTATTTTATATATAAGTATATCAAATGCAGTGTCTGATTGGGTTTCTACACAAATAAATACCTAGCAAACAGGACATCTCAGGAAATGGGGCCCACGTGCCCAAGCCTGGGCTTTTGCTGCGGTTATGCTGTTTGGCCCCGAGCCAGGTCTTTCCCCATAACCAGAGGCTTCCAGTCGCTCACATACTGAAGCTGCCCATCAGGGGAGTTAACACTTCCAAGCTGCTCATAGTCCCCGCACTGGCCCACCAACCAAGGGATAGTGCGGGCTGTACTACAGAGGGCCAGCCTCCAGCCCATCTCTAGGCCTCCTTCCCCCAGGCCCTCAGCTGCCTGTATCCTGGGAATCCCCTCCCACCACTTCCCCTCTTGACTCATCTCAAGTCACATGAGGAACACATTTGTGAGGCCCTGACTCAGCCAGTGCTAACAGAGTAATGAGCCTCCCTGCTCTCCTAGCTGGGCAACAGAGATGGCATTTTCAGAGCACAGAGGACAGCCGGAGCCTGGAGGAAAGGCTCTTACCCCTCTGGATCCTCCTAGCTGACAAGCTACTTTTGCCTCTTGCCAGACCCCCCCAAGACCACAGGGACCCATGCTGCTCTTTGGCCGAGCTCTGTCCTCCAGAACTTGTCCCTGTCAGCCCTTCCGCTTTCCTACCCAAACCTGCCTGCTATGTCCTCCGTGACAAAGAGAGCAGGAAGACCTACGTTTAAGTTCGGGCTCTGATTAGCGAGTCCTCTGCCTCCCTCGGTGACCTCATTTGTCCCATGGACGTGTCGAAATTGCTACCCTACCTTTCGCTGACGTTAAGAGGACCAAAGTAGTTCAACCACAATGAGGAATCATCTCACACCAGATAGAATGGCTATCACCAAACTAAATAAATAACAAATGAGATGTCAGAAAGGGGAACTCTCATACTCTGTCGGTGGAAATGGAAATTAGTGTAGTCACTATGGAAAGCAGCACGGAAGTTCCTCAAGAACTAAAAACAGAGTCATCATATGATCCGGCTCTCTCACTGCTAGCTACGTATCCAGAGGAAAGGAAGGGGGGAGCGCAACGAGGAGGATTCAGCTGTCCTCCCACGATGCACCTCCATGACGACTGTTATTCACAGGATCCAAGGTACAGAATTAACCAGATGTCCTTGGATGGAAGGAGACAGTGAAGTCAGACACATATACACAATCTGACCATTAAAAAAAAAAAATCAATCGTGGTTGGGGATTTAGCTCAGCGGTAGAGCGCTTGCTTGCCTAGAAAGCGCAAGGCCCTGGGTTCAGTCCCCAGCTCCGAAAAACAGAAAAAGAAAAAATAAATAAATAAATGAAGTTCTGTAATCTGTGGCCCCACAGACAGAATTGGAGGCCGTGAGGCCTGGATAGGTGGTTCTGTGGGTAAAGGGCTTACTATGCAAACTTGAGGACCTCTGCTTATCCCCAGTGACCCATGGGGAGAAAAAAGTCATTTGCCGAGGCGTGACCCATATCCCAGTGTTGGTAGATGACGACAAGATCTCCAGGGATCAGCAGTCATCTAAGCTAGCCAATCAGTGAGCTTTGGGGTCAGTTTAAGACCCAGTTAATGTGAAGAATGATAGAAAGGACCCAAAGTGAACCTCTGGCCTACATAAATGCACACACAGACAAGCACACTATGTATACGTATACAAGACATACCTCAAGACATCAGCGAGAAAAGCAAGAGAACTGGGTGAGATCATGTCAAGTGAGACAAGTCAAATACGGAAAGGCAACAGTCACCTGTCTCATATCGAAAGCTAAAACAGTTGGTCTTAGAGCCCTCCAAATAGCTAAGTGCGTAAAGGTCTGATGACAAAAGCCATCCCTAGACCCACATGGAAGGAGATGAGAATTGATTCTCAAAAACTGTCCTCTAACGTCCACACGTACCTCTATCTGAAAACAAACAGAGCAAGACAAAACAGTGATAAAAATAAAATTTTAAAAAGTTGATTTTTAAAGCTGGACAGTGGTGCCCGCCCACCCATCCACACAAATACATAAAGTGTCATTTAAAAATTGATGTTTTCGGATAGGAAACCTCTAGATAGCCCTGGATGGCTGGGGACTCTCTAGGCAGATCAGATTGACCTTGAACTCATAGAGATCCCCCTGTTGCTGCCTCCTGAGTGCTGGGATTCAAGTGGATGCACTATCTTGTCTGGCCCTAATTTTTTTTAATTGATCTCATGCTGGCGAGATGGACCAGTTCAGGTCACAGAATTTACATGGGATGTGTCACAACTGCAGATAACTCCAGCTCCAAGGGATTGAAGACCTCGGACCTCTACCTGGACATGGACACACACATACACATAACAGTGGTGGCGCATGCCTTTAATCCCAGCAATTGGGAGGCAGACACAGGTAGATCTCTGTGAGTTCAAGGCCAGCCTGGTCTACAGAGTGAGATCCAGAACAGCCAGGGTTACACAGAGAGACCCTATCTGAAAACAAACAAAGCAAAACAAAACAGTAATAAAAATAAAATTTTAAAAAGTTGATTTTTAAAGCTGGACAGTGGTGGCACATGCCTTTAGTCCTAGCACTTCAGAGGCAGAGGTAGGCAGATCTCTGAATTTGAGGCTAGTTCCAGGACAGCCAAGACTACTCAGAAAAACCCTGTTTCAAAAAAACACTTGACTTCCTAGAGGCTGGAGAGATGGCCCAGGACACATAATGCTCTTCCAGG
The DNA here is from genome assembly GCF_021556685.1 of Rattus norvegicus. Taxonomy (NCBI): domain Eukaryota; kingdom Metazoa; phylum Chordata; class Mammalia; order Rodentia; family Muridae; genus Rattus; species Rattus norvegicus. Next base: position 73,778,523 of record NC_141541.1, read on the forward strand.
GGACCTGAGTTTGAGTCCCAGCACTCATGTTTGACAACTCACAGCTGTTTTAAGTTCTAGTTTTAGGGGCTCTGACACATTCTTCCAGACTGTGTGGGTGTCTATCCACACAGACATAAACACATACATATACGTTAAAAATACACACTCATACGTTAAAAATCGTAAGAGAACCTCAGCATTGTGCACAATAAGAGAATGTGTCAGTATTTCAGGGTTCTACATTTTATCTGTAAAATGTGACTTTTTTTTATCACAACAAAAGTAAATTGTTGCTTTGTAAAACACACACACACACACACACACACACACACACACACACACACACACAAACCAGTTGATAAGATTCTCAGAGCTGGGAAAAGAAAAGTCAGAGATGATGGTTAGCCATATAAAAGTACTTAGAGGCAGTATTACAGAGAAGTAGTGATAAAAACTGCATGGTATTGGTACAGAGACAGGCAGATAGACCAGTGGAATAGAATTGAAGACCCAGAAATGAACCCACACACCTATGGTCACTTGATTTTTGACAAAGGAGCCAACCATCCAATGGAAAAAAGATAGCATTTTCAACAAATGGTGCTGGTTCAACTGGAGGTCAGTATGTAGAAGAATGCAAATCGATCCATTCTTATCGCCCTGTACAAAGCTTAAGTCCAAGTGGATCAAGGACCTCCACATCAAACCAGATACACTCAAACTAATAGAAGAAAAAGTGGGGAAGTCTCGAACACATGGGCACTAGAGAAAATTTCCTGAACAGAACACCAATGGCTTATGCTCTAAGATCAAGAATCAACAAATGGGACCTCATAAAGCTGCAAAGCTTCTGTAAGGCAAAAGACACTGTCACTAGGACAAAACAGCAACCAACAGATTGGGAAAAGATCTTTACCAATCTTATAACTACTAGAGGGTTAATATCCCAAATATACAAAGAACTCAAGAAGTTAGACTCCAGAGAGCCAAATATTATAAACTGGGGTACAAAGTTAAACAAAGAATTCTCAGCTGAGAAATATCGAATGAATGGCTGAGAAGCACCTAAAGAAATGTTCAGCATCCTTAGTCATAAGGGAAATACAAATCAAAACAACCCTGAGATTCCACCTCACACCAGTCAGAATGGTGAAGATCAAAAACTCAGGTGACAGCAGATGCTGGCGAGGATGTGGAGAAAGAGGAACACTCCTCCATTGTTGGTGGTACAACCACTCTGGTAATCAGTCTGGAGGTTCCTCAGAAAATTGGACATGGTACTCCCTGAGGACCCAGCTATACCTCTCCTGGGCATATACAAAATGCTCCAACATATAGCAAAGACATATGCTCCACTATGTTCATAGCAGCCTTATTTATAATAGCCAGAAGCTGGAAAGATCCCAGATGCCCTTCAACAGAGGAATGGATACAGAAAATGTGGTACATCTACACAATGGAATACTACTCAGCTATCAAGAACAATGACTTCATGAAATTCATAGGCAAATGGAATGAACTAGAAAATATCATCCTGAGTGAGGTAACCCAATCACAGAAAAACACACATGGTATGCACTCATTGATAAGTGGGTATTAGCCCAAATGCTTGAATTACCCTAGATGCACAGAACACATGAAACTCAAGAAGGACCAAAATGCGGATGCTTCACTCCTTCTTTAAAAGGGGAACAAAAATATCCATAGGAGGGGACAGGGAGGCAAAGTTTAGAGCAGAAACTGAAGGAATGGCCATTCAGAGCCTGCCCCACATGTGGCCCATACATATACAGCCACCAAAACTCATAAGATGGATGAAGCTAAGAAGTGCAGGCTGACAGGAACCAGATGTAGATCTCTCCTGAGAGACACAGACAGAACATGTCAAATACAGACGAATGCCAGCAGCAAACCACTGAACTGAGAATGTGACCCCCGTTGGAGGAATCAGAGAGAGGACTGAAAGAGCTGAAGGGGCTTGTGACCCCATAAGAACAATGTCAACCAACCAGAGCTTCCAGGGACTAAGCCACTACCCAAAGACTATACATAGACTGACCCTGGGCTCCAACTGCATATGTAGCAATGAATAGCCTAGTAGGGTCACCAGTGGAAGGGGAAGCCCTTGGTCCTGCCAAGGTTGGACCCCCAGTGTAGGGGATTGTTGGAGGGAGGGCGGTAATGGGGGAAGGATGAGGAGGGGAACACCCATATAGAAGGGAGAGGTTAGGGGGCTGATGGACAGAAAACGGGGAAAGGGAATAACATTTGAAATGTAAATAAGAAATACCCAATTTGGGGTTGGGGATTTAGCTCAGTGGTAGAGTGCTTGCCTAGCAAGCTCAAGGCCCTGGGTTTGGTCCTCAGCTCCGGGAAAAAAAATAATAAAATTTTTTATTTTATTACAGCACTACAGCACTAACAAAAAAAAAAGTGCTTAGAGGTTCTGGCATTCTGCAGCATAGTGAGATGACTTAAATGGATACAGGCAAAACACTCATACACATAAAATAAATTTTAAGAAAGAAAAAAGTTAATTACTGATCTGATCATTGCATCATATATATGTAATATATATTATATACATGCATCAGAACAGCATTAAGTACGTGTTAATTTTTAGGGCTAGACTGTTAGACTGTAATGTAGTAAGAGACAACGTAACACGATCAGATGTCTGTGCCTGATCCCAAACACAGCAGGAAGACTAAACTATTTTATTTATTTTTATTGGAGACTGGGTCTTACTGTGTAGTCCTGGCTGGCCTGGAACTCTCTATGTAGACTGGGTTGGCTTTGAACTCACCAGTGATCCACCTGCCTCTGTCTCTCCAGTGTTAGGATTAAATATTTTCACCATCACGCCTGGCAAAACTTTTCAAAAAGGAATCTAAGTCTAATTCACGTGAAGCCCAAGCTCTTCTCCATAGTAGAGGATGACTCTGAGCTAACTGACCCTCCCACCTCTTACTCCCAAGTTCTGAGACTATAGACACGAGCTAGCATACCCAGCTGTAAACACATCTTAAAAAGCCTGTTTGGGGATGGGGAACGCAATTCAGCTGATAAAGTGCTTGTCTACCATGCAGGAAACCCTAGGACTGATCTACAGTTCAGCATAATGGGTGCACTGGACAAGCAGAGGCAGGAAGAGCGGTACTTTGAGGTCATTCTCGGCTATATGGTAAGTTTGAGACTATCTTGAAACAAAAACAGCCCCCTCCTAATTAGCTGGGCAAGTATCTCATAAACTGTGAATCATTTTCACAGCTCATTGCTACACAACGTGTCTCGAGTCTCAGGAATCCAAGGGAGAAATGATACTGAGGAGTAGCCTTAGTGGTGAGATTTCAGGCAGATGGGGAAGGCCGCATAACCGGTAGGTTCTGCCACATATGCAGTCTTACTCCTTCCCTAAATCACACACCAAGACATGCCCTTGGAGGGAGAGTCTCTTGATCTGGGTTAAGAGCTGGAAGTGACTACACTGAACTCCAAACAGGAAGTGGACTGAGGAAGCAAGCACCAGGCTTGCTTCTGCTTTAGGTGTGATTTGCACACTTTGTCTTGGCAACCACGGTGGAGCTCTGGAGGCACCGTGAGATGAAAGCTCTGTTCTGGAAGGGTGGACGCAGCACTCAAGGCAGAGCCAGAGGCCTCGGTTCCTCGCTCTGCTCTACTATGTGCTGTTTAACTGTTGGGAGATCTCTCATCACCTCTGGGCCTGTGTTTCCTTGCAGCAATCCAAACCCAGCAGGGTCTTTTTGCACTTGACACTGATGCTTGCAGCTGACACACTTGGGTGGGGTGTGGCCCCTGTGCTGCCAGCCAGCCCCGTCCATCTTTCTGCAATTGCTAGTTTACCATGGGGCAGGCCCAGAGGCCCGGAGAGATCTGTCTTTTTGGGAAGCTAACAGCACGTCTGCATTTCCATAGCTTTCAGAAAGTTCATTAGCTCTCCTCCAGGTAGTCACAGAAATCACCAGGCCCTGCCAGAGGTTGCCCAGTGTTTCAGGAGCGCCCTGTGACCCAGGGCTCTGTTGTTTTCTTTCTTTTTTTTTATCTTTCAAGACAAGGTCTCACACTGGCCTCCAACTTGCTACACAGCCAACAATGACATTGAACTCCATGAGTGCTGGCATTACAGGACCTGAGTCACCACTCCTAGCTCTATGCTGCGCTGGGTTATCATATCCAAGGTAGGGCGTCAGGGGCGAGCACCCTCCCAGCTGAGCCGAATCCCCGGCCCCAGAGATTGTTTTCTTTTTTCTTTTTTTTTTTTTTTTTTTTTTTTTTTTTTTTTTTTTTTTTCTTTTTTGGAAGCTGGGGACTGAACCCAGGGCCTTGCGTTTGCTAGGCAAGCGCTCTACCACTGAGGTAAATCCCCAACCCCGTCAGAGATTGTTTTCTTAAATGAATGCTAGGTGTCCTGCCAAATCCCGAAGCTGCTGCCACAGCTGTATTTCAGGAAGCCAAGGCCTGCGAGGGGGTGTCAGGAAAGCAATTCCTGTCCCTTGTTTCCCGATTCCAGGCCTGGATGGAGGGAAACAGTCGGCTGATGTCTACAACTGGTAGGACTGGGCTAGTGTTCTGATGGAGAGGGGTGAATGCAGCCGGTACCCTCCACCGGCCCCTGTGTGGCCGGAGCCCAGACCCTGCCCTGGTCTCTCCATTTGTAACATGTAGCTTGGATGCTTTTTTTCTCCTTGACTTTGTTTCTTTCTTTCTTCCCCACCCCTTCCCCTGGTGTTAGGACTGAACCCAGAGACCACCCACCTCCGGGGACTCCCTCTTGTGAAGCAAGTATTTACCACTGTGCTCTACCCCACCGTGTCTCATTCGGAGCCCTATACTGCAGGCTTCTGAGGTCCTGCCCAATGCTTTGTCTCATCAGTTTTTCCACCTCCCGAGCGAGCACTGGGACCACAGGGCTTGCACCATATGGTGCTAGAAACAGAGCCCAAGGACTTGTGCATGCCAGACGAACACTTACCAGCTATGCTCCATCTGCGGTTTATGGACTTTCTGTGACTGACAGAGACTCCCAGGCAGCCCGGGTGGGACAGGCTCTCCTGGGGCGGGCTTTGATGATACAGAGGCATGCCTGGGCCATGGCCGCACATTCCTTAATCCTAGCATTCAGGAGGCAGAGGCAGGTAGGTCTCTGTGAGTTCAAGGCCAGCCTGGTTTACAGAAAGAGTTTCAGGATAGCCAGGCCTACACACAAGAAACCCTATCTTGGAAAAATATAATAATAATAATAATAATAATAATAATAATAATAATAATAATAATAATAATAAAAACTGTGCGGTGGCAAAAGAATCTCTGCTTCCTGAAGGCCCCTTGCCAGCTCTGTGCAGGAGTAGGTCAGATGTCGCTTGGATGCTTTTTTTCTCAAACCAAAAACCAGAAAGGAGACCAGGACTGGAGTGATTAGATAACTTGTCAAAGATCACAGCACTGGAAGGCCCATTAGACATTTAAAAAAGGATAACCAACTCTAGGATCCCCCTGGGGCTCCAGAAAAAGTCTAGAGCACACGGAGACCTGTCTCTCAGAGCCACTGTCCACTGGCTCAGGCCTGACGGGTGATTTTGAGCTGAATTCCTCTCAGGGAAGAACAAGGGCTATTTGACTTGGGATGTCCTTGCTCCCTGAGAGTAGGAACCACCCCAGCACCTGGACCATTTCGTTAATACAGCCGCTAGTCTACAAGACAGCACACTTCAGTGCCAAGTCAATCCCTGGGGACTCTGGCTGCATGGAACAGGGCAGGCCAGCTTCCTTTAAGACCCAAGGCCACAGACAAAGAGGAAACGGAGGTGGGTGGTTCCAGAATGCTGACTTGGCTAGAAGGCCTCATGGAGGAAGATGTCAGAAGGGTTGGCCTTGCTTGGGCAAAGCCACCTCAGCTTTGCCCTCTGCAAAGTCAGGGCCACAGAGGTCACTTGGCTATTTGGGCCAGCTTGTGGACAGAGTGGGACATGGACCTAAGGTTGACCACAGCTTGACTTGCTCTGCTCTGCACACTGTATTATAGGGCTTTCCTGATACTAACAGCTATGGGGTAGCCAGTGGGCAAAGAAATGCCTGTATCCTTTAAAAATCTTCTTAGACTCCTAGAAATAAAGTGCATGTGTGTGTCCGTGTGCGTCTGTGCCTGCGTGCATGGAGGCCAGAGGAAGAAAGGAAACAAAGCCTCTTTGCTTTTGTGTGAAGGCAGGAGCCAGCCAAGCTGGGACAAATCTGACAGAAGCGCAGATTAATGGTCCGAGTGACTGATGAATGATCCTGACATCATAGCCTGCGGGGGGACAGTCTTGCCTGTTCATAGTGACAAGCCAAGCCTTTCTCTTTACAATCTGTCCAGTTATGGTAAAGAGACTATAGATTGTCCATGTAGGTCATAGTTCTCAACATCAGCATTGCTGACATTTTAGGCCAGAGGTTGTAGGCTATTCAATGCATTACAGCTAGGCTGGCTGGCCAGCAAACCCCAGGGGTCTTCCTGCCTCTGCTTCCCCAGTGCTGGGATTACAAGTATAGGTTACCCTGTTCTGTATACCCCCCTCTTTTAGCTATTTAAAGGGTTTGTATTACATTTAATAATGTGTCTGAATGTTTCTCCGTGTGGGTCTGTGCATGTAAGTACAGAGCCCCAGGAGGCCAGAGGTACCAGAGCCCCTGGAGCCCCTGGTACAGGTGGTTATGAGCTGCCTGATGTGGATGCTGGGAACTGAACTCAGGTCCTCTGCTGAAGCAGCATATACTCTCAACCACTGAAGGACCATCACTCTAGCCCCTATTTATTTACTTAGAGTGCACATGTACGGGGAACAGAGAACAACCTCTCTTCCCGCCACGTGGGTTCCCAGGATCACACTTAGGTCGTCAGGTTGAATACCTTTGTCCTCTGAGTGAGTTGGGTGGCATGAGAAGACTGAATTTGTACAGGAGAGACACACACTTGGCTTAGTTCCCCAAGAGTCAAGGGGCACTCTTGGAAGAACTCTCCTGACTCAGTAGCTTCTTGCCAATCACACTGTAGCTAGTTGGAAGTAACATATGAAACTCAGTATGCTGTTCCTGTTGGGACTGTTGGCTCTGCCTAGTCCAATTCTGGTGCCACCAGACCCCTCCCTGTGACCATCCTTCTTGTACTTTGCTTTCCCCACAGAGTCTCTATCCCAGAAAAAAAAGAATCAATCCTTTCTACATCCATGGAGCGTTTAAGTCCCCTGAGCCCAATTCTGCCTCCTAAGAGAACCTATCCCTCCACGCTACTCCCCAGGTGTCCCTACCACTGAGGTTCCCCACCCCTGTTCCATTAGGCCTGCCTCCTAACAGGGATCCTTCTGCCCAGGTTCCCCCCTCAGCCTTTACTTGCTCCCCTCCACACCTTCAAGAATGAAGTCCAAGCACTCTGGGTGGATAGATACCTTAACCGTCAATGCCTCCCCCTACCTCATCTTCTGTTTCTTCTCCATCCCTTAGGAGAGGAAGGATACTTCATAATGAATTCACTGTGGGTCTAGAAAAATTTATCCTCTGTTCATCTGCCTCAGATGTCCTCCCTCACTCGTGTTTGGTAAACTCTTAGTCATCTTACAAATCCCAGATAAAGGCCACCTCCTCCATGAAGCCACATCCTGTTCCCTGACCCAAAGCAGCTGGAGACATCTGCCTGCTATATAGGACTTGACCATCTAATAATGAAGAGCTTGCCCCAGTGTGCTTGCTGTCTCCTGAGAGGCAGGGAGCCACATGCCCTAAGGCCCCATTTTCATGTACTTGGCGTCTACATACTGGTGCTGGTACAGAACAGATGTGTTACCCATTTACTAAGTCCTTACTATATGACAGCCTCTGGGCTCCATATTCTACCAAAATGATCGTCAAAACTTCCTTCCTGAGAGATGGGACAGACTCAGAGGGGCTGAGCAGCTAGCCCAGGCCACGAAGCTTATGAACACTGCTGTCAGTGGCATACTCTGTCACATACAGTTCTCCCTTGGGATGTGGCCTCATGACAGTGTTGACACCCCCCCCCCCAGATGTGGTCTCCAAGGAAACACCGATCTCACACCTAACTAGAGCTGAGAGTGGAAGAGCTTTCGTGTCTATGCAGCTATTGAGCTGGGAATTCTTCTCTCTCTCTCTCTCTCTCTCTCTCTCTCTCTCTCTCTCTCTCTCTCTGTGTGTGTGTGTGTGTGTGCGTGTGTGTGTGCTGGAATCAAACCCAGGGTCTTTTACATGCTAGGTGGGCCTCCCCCTACTGACTCACACCCCTAACCTACTTGCAGATAATTTTTACCTTTCTTGTTTCTTTTCCTTTTCTTTCTTTCTTTCTTTCTTTCTTTCTTTCTTTCTTTCTTTCTTTCTTTCTTTCTTTCCTGTCTTTCTTTCTTCCTTTTTTTTTTGAGACTGGGTTTCATATTGCCTCGAACTCGGCAGATAGCTGGGGGTGACGTTATACTCTTGAATCCCTTGCCACTATCCCCCAAGTGCTGAGATTACAGGAATGTGCCACCACGCCCTGTTCTGGTTTGTGATTTCTTTAAAAGGAACTTTTAATAAGAAACCAAAGAAAAGCCAAATATACACACATACCACACACATTTTTAAGCAAAACAGATAAGCAGGTTTGGGTCCTCCTGAGCTGTTACTTCCTCATCTAAAACTGGTGGTTGAGACTGGCGGGTCTCAGAGATGCTTATCAATCTGCATATCCTGCAATTCCATGATTGGTTTCTCAGCTGGACAGTGGGCTGGCCAATGCTGGGGACATGAACTTCAGGAGCAATACAGGGGGACACTGTCAACTAACTGGCCAGTACCACCCCTTCCCTGCCTAGGAGCTTCCCTGAGCCCTTCTCCAGGCATTCAGAGGGTTTAGCCAGCCATCAGTGGGCTGCAGCCATCCAGGCTAAAACCTGGGGTCCAGACCCCACCTTTCTGCTTCCAGAGAGGTTCTGTTACTTCATTTCAGTTTATAGTCTGTTCCTTCTCTGAGCCAATCCTCCCTCCCACTCCCAGCCTCCCAGCCATGCCTGGACCCTTCTTTCCTCCCCAGTCCAACCAGTGGGACTTTCTGGAAAGCCCCACTCTGAGCAGCTGACACGGGATGGGGACCAGAGAGGCTTGTGGGTGAGTTCCTGCAGAGGCTCACAGCTCACAGCTGTAGCCCTTGGAGCCTCAGTCACTTCCCTTCCCCCGCCCACCCAGCTGGGAGACCATGAGGTTTCATCACAGCTAAGTTGTTGCCCTTATAAGGGAAGGCCCTACGAGCCCGCAGCACACTCTGCCCGTGGCCTGCTGGTGAAGAGCCAGGCGGGGCCTTAGGGCATCCTCCAGATGTGGAAAACGGGGATGGCCCAAGCCCAAATGTCTGGGCTGAACATCCACCTGAAGCACAGTCCCTGTAGAGAGTTAGAAAGAAGCCCTCAGTTGTAGGCCCAGACTGTGTGCTCCCAGAGAATCATATCCCTTGGCCCTAATAGTAACTTTGGTCTCCTAGGCAAATTCTTCATCTCATAAGCCGTGAAGCAGGCTGAATGCTGTCTTTCTCATGAGGTTTCCATGACGAGTACGTTTCTATGACAAGAACAACTCAGTAGGCTCAGCAAACACAGGTTCTCTGTGACGCTACAGTGCTGTGTCTATTAAGCACCCCGTAGTAGACACAGCACCCCACAGAATCAGCCCACATCACAAGTAGGAGGAATAGAGGCTCTGCCTTGAACGGAGGCAGTTTGTCCCGATCCCTGTCCTCACCTCCTGAGCACTGGGATTAGAGAGTATGCCACCGGCTGGGTTTTATTTAGTGCCAAGGACGGAATGAGTGCTTCAATTTTACTAGGCAAGCTCCGTGTGGTTGAACCAGATCCTCTACCCATTCCTAGGGGTTGAATCCAGGTACATTCACTTCCAAAGCTAAATTTGTTGGGTTTTTTTTGTTGTTTTTTGTTTTTGTTTTTGTTTTTGTTTTTTTTTTTGTTTTGTTGTTATTTTCTCTTTAAACTTTGCTTCCTCCAGAATCCTGAGGGGGTTTTTGTTTGTTTGTTTGTTTGTTTGTTTGTTTTTTGCTTTCTTTTGGGGGTTTGTTTGCTTGTTTGTCTTTTGGTTTTTTGAGAGAGTTTGTATAGTCCTGGCTGTCCTAGAACTAGTTCTGTAGACCAGGCTGACCTCAAACTCAGAGATCCACCTGTCTCTGCAACCCAAATGCTAGGATTAAAGATGTGTGTCACCACGGCCCTTGGCTAGATTGAATTTTTCGTTTTTTTGGGTTTTTTGCTGTTGTTGTTTTTTTTTTTTTTTTTTTTTTTTTGACAGCCCATGAGAGAGGGAAAGACAAAAGCACAGTGGCCCCAGACACACAGGGTGCTTTCAGAGACCAAGCATGAGTTGACACAGAGAGAGGACAGAGTGCCCCTGTTCACCAGGACCTTGTCTTGTTGCTGGGTTTTATGTGAAAGCAACAGAGTCATGGTTTGCCCAGCTACCCACAGGTCTTTAGACGCCTGGGGTGACTGCAGAGTGTGCTCTTACAGGAAGGTTCACCTTTTCTGCACAGGCCTCCAGCCCCAAGACCAGAGGGAAAGAAAGTTCTTACCACATCCTTCCTTAGCCCGTTGCTGGTCACCAACATATCCCAGTAAGCTGGTTCCTGGGTCAGGGTTAAATAGAGACTCCTACCAGTAAGGAGACTCCTCTCCTATAAATGCGGCTGTCACATGCCAGGCTGGTGGCAGGGAAATTCATAAGGGTCATGGCCACAGTTCACATATCCCAGGTCAGGTGCTTCCTGTTATGTTGGCCACAGGGCCTGTGCAGAGGGCTCACAGAGGAAGACAGGAGCCAACCTTTGGCAAGCTCAGTGGTGCTTTCCCACACAAGGGGGAGATCACAGCAGTCTCCTTTTGTGGGTGAAGAAAAGGAGATTCTCCCTTAAAGTTGAGCCTCACAGACAAGTTCCTGGGAGGGTCTTACATCCTGACAGCCTGACCTGAGCTCTAGTCCATCCAGGGCTTTTCTGAGCATTCCTGTCAATGGGGCTATGATGGCAGTGGGCCAGGTTCACCCCTAACCAGGCCCAATCTCTGACAGGTAAACTGCTGGAACCACCATTTTGGAATCACTGATGTAAACATCTGTTCAGCAAGCATTGACAGCAGACACTGGGGGACCCTGCAGTGAAATACAACACACTAAGCTTGGTCTTCTGATCCTCCTAGAGTACTTGTTACTTACAAAAGGAAAGAAACAAAACAATCAAAGGAGAACATCACACAGCAGAAAATAAAAATCAGACTTGTTGCTCAGGTGATTACAATAAACACTGACGTTGGAGGAGGAGCTCCACGGTGAGAAGAATACTCACAGCACGTTCAAGGCCATGGGTTCAATCCCCAGCAAGAACATCTTCACTGAGGCACAAGATGTCAAGGATCTGGATCTCCAGACGGGATACCCTGAGAAAAACTGTTAGGACCCATGTAGTCTTCCAGATGGGAATTTCTTTTCTTTCTCTTTTTGTTTGTTTGAGACAGGGTTTCTCACTCTGTAGACCAGGCTAGCCTCAAACTCAGAGATCTGCCTGCTTTTGCCTCCCAAGTGCTGGGGTCAAAGTTATATGCCACCACCACACCAGGCTCCAGCTTAATCATGACAAAAGCCCAAACTCAAAAGAGGTTTATTACGAACAGGAGAAGGCCAGCTGTCATCTAGGCACACATTTTTGTAACCCCAGCACTTCTGAAGTGGACACATTAGAACCAGGGCTTTAAATTCATCTTAAGCTAGAGTTAAAGGTCAGGCTGAGGGCTAGAGAGAAGGCTCAGCCATTAAGAACACTGACTGTTCTTCCAGAGGTCCTGAGTTCAATTCCCAGCAACCACATGGTGGCTCACAACCATCTGTAATGGGATCCGATGCCCTCTTCTGTGTATCTGAAGATAGTGACAGTGCACTCATATAAATATATATATATACATATAGTCAGGCTGAGTTAATTTTAAAGCCTAAGGGGTTACAACAGTTGTACATATCTATATTCTTAGTGCTGGGAAGACTGAGGCAAGAGGATCCAGAGTTTAAGCCAGTTTGTGCTTTATATCAAGATGCTGCCTGCCTCAAATTAAAAATGGGGATGAAGATAGTAGATCTCTGAATTTCAGGCTAGCATGGTCTACATAGGAAGTTCCAGTCCAGCCAGGGCTACATAGTGAAACTCTGTTTCAAACATAACAAAAATAACAAAACCACAAAAACGCTGGGCAGTGGTGGCCCATGCCTTTAATTCCAACACTCTGGAGGCTATGAATTTGTGGCCAGCTAAGGCTACATAGTAAAAAAATAAATAAATAAATAAGTACTGGGTGTAATGGTGCATGCCTTTAATTCCACAACTTGGGAGACAGAGGTAGACCTCTGTGAGTTTGAACCCACCCTGGTCTATATCATTCTCTGTGTCTACAGTTCTATATAAGTTCTATGACAATGAGGACTACATGGTGAGACCCTGTCTTGAAAGAAAGAAACAAACAAAAACAGAAAAAGAAGGAAAGAAAGAAAGAACCCCGACAAATATACTGACTTTACATTTGCTATTGTTACCTCTGTGTATTCCAAATCCAGGCTGGCCTGGAACTCAAGAGATCCACCTGCCTCTGCCTCCCAAGTGCTAAGATTAAAGCCGTGCACCACTACTGCCCAGCCTAGATTGACTTTTTTTTTTAGTACATATTTAAGTATTTAAAGGACCATGGTAGGTCTGGAGAGGTGGCTCAGTAGTTAAGAGCATTGACTGCTCTTCCAGAGGTCCTGAGTTCAAATCCCACAACTACATGGTGGCTCACAACCATCTGTAATGAGGTCTGATGGCCTCTTATATTTTTAAAGGACCATGATAACCGCCTTTCTGGAACTGAGTTGGGAAAGCCTGTGATACCATTGGCCAACTGCCACAAGCCCTCTACTCCCTGGAGTCCAGCTTCAGGCTAGCTCCCATAGCAACATACAGGCTTGGGGCAGAGAAGTGTCATTAAATGAGATTTATTGCCAAATTCCAAGAAAGATGGATCATAAGCAGAAGGCACTGGATGCCTCCCCCATGAGGGCAGGGAAGCAATCCTGTGCGGTCCCCACCCTACTCTACCCCACCAGCATGGGAACCAACGGCATTGGCCAGTAAGGCAGCAACCCCAGAAGTACTTGCCCGACTGTCACTTGACAGCACAGACAGAATCTAATTCCTGGAAGCAGGTGACCTGGCAGAGGTACAGCATCCTGGTTGCTGTAGAGGACGATTGTTCCCAAGGGAAGATGGCAGGGGATCAGGGCTGGACACCTGAGGACAATCTTGCTCTTATACAGGAGGAAAAGGCGGCTGGCATAGGAGCCCAGGGAGGCTGACAGTGTGTGTGTATGTGTGTGTGTATATGTGTGTGCATGTGTATGTGTGTGTATGTGTATGAGTGTGTATGTGTATGTGTGTGTATGTGTGTATGTGTATGTGTGTGTGTATGTGTGTGTATGTGTATGCATGTGTGTATGTGTGTATGTGTGTATGTGTGTATGTGTATGCGTGTGTGTGTATGTGTATGCGTGTGTGTGTATGTGTGTGTATGTGTGTGTATGTGTATGCATGTGTGTATGTGTGTGTGTATGTGTGTATGTGTATGCGTGTGTGTGTATGTGTGTGTGTATGTGTGTGTGTGTGTGTGTATGTGTGTGTGGGGGGGGTCATGAGTCAAGACACTGCTGTTTACTCTGCCCCAGCCTACTGCTCATAGCTAGAAGGGAAAGTACAGTAATGAAGGCATCAACCCGCACTGGTTGGCAGGCCTTGGTGGGCACAGCTGGTGGCTGGGAACAGGGTGAGTGAAAAGATCATCGAGTTGCTGTGACCCTCCTTTCTCTTCCAGTAAACAAAGTGCACATGCATCCTTGGGGCAGATCCTATGGAGGGCTCACTCCCCCAGCCAGGTTCCAGACTCATTCCTGCTGGCTGCTGAATGTGTTGGAGACTCAGGGTAGCTCAGAGAGCCAGAGGCGATGGGGAAGGGAGGAGGGGATGAAAGGAGGGAAGAGAAAACACTCCTCTTCTCTCTAGGGAGTGGTGGCCCACCAGGGGCCTGATAGGTGGATTGTAGTCACAGACTCCAGCATGTGAAGAAAAGGGGTGACTATCAGAGCTATTCCAGCTGAGGAAGAACCACAGAGACTCAGATAAATCCCATCTGGGAGGCACAGAAGGCAGCGGTAGGGGGTGGGGCCTCTAAGGGTTGATTAATGATAATTTCATACAGGTTTTTCAGAAGTTAACACAGGCCACTGTAGGGTTTTCATCTTCAAGAATGTGCAAGGCTGGGGCTGGGGATTTAGCTCAGTGGTAGAGCACTTACCTAGGAAGCGCAAGGCCCTGGGTTCGGTCCCCAGCTCCGAAAAAAAGAACCAAAAAGAATGTGCAAGGCTGGACAGAAGCTGGCCCAGGAGCAGAGACTGTACCAGAAAGCCTGAGTTCCTCTTCCCCCTTGGAAGCCTTGAGATCTGAGCTGATCTACTCAGAGCTCTCCAAAGGGGTGGGGATGTTGCAGAGAAGACTCTCGGTTTGCAGAGAGGAAAACAAACCAGAGTAAATAGCTCCTTCATCCAGACCCTTATCCGTTTTTAGGCTCCAGCTAAAGGCCACATTTCACTCAGCTGATAGATTTCACATTTCACTACAGCCTGGACCCAAGGCCCTGACAGCTACTCATACGTAGGCATGGCTGGAGGGAAGCGGAAGCCGCCTGAAGACCAGAAGATGGGCACCTCGGGCAGCTCAGCCATGCTCCACCCGGAAGTCAGGAATATAAACTGTCGGGGGTGAGAACAGATTCGTGCCATCCTGGAAACTCCAAGCGCAGTGCCAGAGCCCTGGGGCAGTCTGCAACAACCACATAGGCCACAGGACTATGCTCCATCCCATGCCAGAGCCTAGAGAAGAGGCCAGAACAGGGAGCCGGAGAGGTAGCCCCAGGCCGGGGCAGAGTAGAAAAGATATCAGGAGCACCAAGTCCTGGCCAAACTCGATGTACCCAGTGGTGCATCTACAACCTGAGCTGTAGCTCATTTCATAACAAGGTTGGGCAGTGACAGATGAGGGTACTTGGGGGGTAGGTGAGTTTGTGCCTGGGGCTTGGCAGGCCTAGGGTGCACTTCTCCTGTAGAGGGTCACCAGCTCCTTCCGTTTCTGCACTAGCCCAGGGCTTTCTTGGTTCAGCTCTTCCAAATCCCTCATTTCCTGCAGGACCTGGGTGGCCTGCCTCAGTTGCTCCACAGCCTGGCTGAGCAATGACTCGGCACACACAGGTGGCGGCTCACTGCCCAGCACCTGATTCAACAATTTCTCTGTCTGTTTCGAAGCCACCTTCACTTCCAGCTGGGCCCGGTACAACTTTTCCTTGGGCAGTCGTGGATGCTGAGGGCTTTCTCTGAGTAGGTCCCCAAGGGAAGAGGAGCGAGGATGAAACTGGGATGGCAAGCCCCAGGAGGGCACTTCTGGGGATGCTGCTGCGTCCTCTGGGGCAGGTCCAGCGGTGCCCACAGCCTGTGAGGCAGTCTCAGGACCATCATCCACACCATTCACAGACACCTGTGTGGGGCCTGGAGATGTGGTCTCAGGGCCCTCGGAACTCTGGGATGGACCAGAATCACCCATCCCACTCATACAGGCCTTCATCTTCTCCGACAGGATCTTGGGAGGGGGTGCAGGGGGCTTTTTACTCTCCCTGGGGGCGGCCTCTGGAGTCTCTGAAGAGGACAACTGTGCCCTCTCGGAAACAGAAGGCTCCTCTGGGCTGGGGTTCTCCCAGCTCACCTTTAGTTTCTCAGACAATGCGCTGTCCGGGAGCCTCTTAAAGTCACTGTCCTCCTTTGCTAGGGTCTCGGCATCCTCTTGGCTCTCAGAATTGGCCTCAGAGCTTTCTGAGAGAGGGGTTAGGGCTCTCTCTCCTGCAGGAGTCTCCTGGCTGTCCTCAGCTCCAGAGGTCTCTGGTACTGGGGAAGGCTTGACAGGAGGCATGAGAGCCTGAGGTGGCTCCTGGGGCTGGTCTTCACTGATGTCACTGAGAGGAGCAAACACTGGCTGTCCACTGTCTGGGACATCCAGGTCCAGCCGTGAAAGCCCATCGGAAGCCGCACTGGCTACCTGGTGTGGGAGTAGTATCCAGATGTCATTTTGGATGGCTATATATAGGTTCTCCCAAATTGCCTACTTCACCTACTTCTGCTTGCCTAGAGACCTCTGGACAGTCTTTCACCCTTGACTCTGCCTGATTCTTGGACCTTCCTCACAGTATGGGGACTTTTCCAGGGAGCCTCAGAGGTCATGAAGTAGGGCTATGCAAGAAGCCTCTTCCAAGGTCCTTCAGATAGTTACAGGGTGGGGTGAGTGGAGTCCTGGCTGAGACCCTCATGCCCTTTTACGTACACCACATGGTCTACCCAACATCTGAAACAGATACATAGGCAGGTCCCTCCCTAAGTTCCCACAGAATATCTCTTCTCCAAGGCTGGACTTCACCCTCCCCACATCCTCCCCTTGGAAACCCTTTCTCAGTATCTCTCTGTGACTCCTCTCTCAGCTGACAGATAACAGGCTGTCTAATACCAAGAACAAACCTTCCAAAGATCCTGTGTTCTTCCTGCCTATGATCCCTACTTTGGGAGTCCCTGAGGCTCTGTACCCCATGAAAACCCAAAACTGACTCCTTTGAAAGTATGCTACAAGTATGACCACTTACCACACCTCAGTTCTTCCCTTGCTACTGTGGCACCAGGTCCTGTATTGATGCCCCTGAGGCCTAACCCCAAGTTGCCTCAAGTCCATTTGTCTCTCCTTGCACTGCTTGAAGAACTCTGTCCTGGCCACCAGACCTCTCCTTTGAAAAAGCTTTCTCTTTTGCTGTAGCCATTGCTGGAAGCCCTGAAATGTTTTATTTGCTGAGGATTTTTCCTGGCCCTTAAAGTCTCTCTCATCAGTTCCACCAGTCTTTTAGAGGTTTCTCCTTATCTCTTGCCCCTTCACTTACCTTCTCCAAACTGCCTGTGCGCAGCCCGTGACATCTTTTGCTTCCTACTGTGTGTTACCATCCAGTTCTCATCCCTTTCAGAGTCTGGGATCCTTCTTCCTTCATTTCAGAATCCTGAACCCTCTTTCAACCCAAATCCGCCCTACTAAGACCTCGAGCTGATCCCTAAAACATTTCTTCAATCACATCCCTAACCCTGCATCGTAGGCTCCATAACTCCTCCTGCTTCATTCCCGGCCTAATCCACAAGCCAACTGAGCCCCTCGCACACCTAAACTGTTCTGCCTGGTGCCTCAGCTCACACCAATTCCTCCAGCAAGAGTCCCTCTCACTCCCATCTGTCAACTCCTCTATGGTCCCTCCAGCCCCGATCTCCTGGAGTTGTTCTAATATCGAACTAATCACACCTAATGAGGAGGAACATTTTCCTGCTGGAAGCTGATCTCTACCCAAGCCTGTTTCTCTGCTGTTCAAGGTGCCCATGTGAACCACAAATGAGAAAGGGCCCAGACATCTCTATTGCTCTTCCTACACACATACCACTTAGCAAGTCCCAACTCCAGGTTAGCTCTGAGTGTTGATGACTTCCCCGAGGGCCTGGAATCTCAGGCTCAACTGACTTCCTATTACTGAAGCTGAGGGAAAGCCTTACCTCCTTTAAGTGGATTCTTGTTGGTGGCCGTCGCCGCTGGCCCCCACGTACCCGGTTCCGTGTCACATGCTCTAGGGCACAGGTCTTGTCTACTTTTACCTGGGAAGGAGTTAGAAGCAGGTGAGTTCCTGCCAGATCTTAGAAGAGTAGGAAATACCCACTGTGCCCAAACTCAGAGTCAAGGTTTGCATCTCACATCCTCACTCAGCAGGGGCAGCACCTCACCACTCCATGTGCCTCCATATGGGGGACCTCTGCTTCACTCTGTCTATGCTGGCATAGGTGCTCCCTCTACTCCTCTCTCTGTCCACACTGGCATGGGTGCTCCCTCTGCTCCTCTCTCTGTCTGCACTGGCATAGGTGCTCCCTCTGCTCCTCTCTCTGTCCACACAGGCATAGGTGCTCCCTCTGCTCCTCTCTGTCCACACTGGCATAAGTGCTCCCTCTGCTCCTCTCTGTCCACACTGGCATAGGTGCTCCCTCTGCTCCTCTCTGTCTGCCCCATCATAGGTGCTCCCTCTGCTCCCCTCTCTGTCTGCACTGTCATGGGTGCTCTCTCTACTGAGTATGAAGCATCCTCATTGTCTGCAGCTATTCTCTTCAGCTCAGTCTTCCTGCCCAAAGATGAGCAGCCCTGAGGTCTCTGGGGCTCAGCTAGAGCAGTGAAGCAAGAGGGGGGTGCCAGATCATGCTCCTCTGGTACCTAGAGTGCACTAAGTCTTGCCCTGACTTCACTTACTCTCCCAAGGCCGTGTCCAGGCCAGAAAAGGGCAGGGCCTCTATGGCTGGGCCTGACTCTGTGGAGGATAGCATGCATCTGTATGCAAAGTCAGGAAAGGTGGTCTCAATACATGGGAGAGCTGGACTCTGAACTCTAGAACAGCCTGTTCCTATGACTCACAGAGGAGGAGAGGGAACCTGCCAAAACTGCCTATGAGGCCATGGCTTCTGTGGCCGCTCTAGCATCCATGATGTGGACCACATGTCTTCTCCCACATAGGAACTTTTCCCATAAAGTGATTCAGTGACTCTGGTGAATGCAGGACTCACGGTAGAAGCCAGGAGACCTGCTGAGGAAGGAGGCTCCACTCAAGTCTCATCTCCCGCCATTCAAGTTGTCCTTAAAATACATTTGAACCCAAACAGCTATGGACCCATGATGTCAAAGGCAGGTCTTTCCTAGAAGACCCTAGCCCACAGGACATCATTTCAAGCCTCACTTTTTAAAGTCAGTATTGCCATAGTTACTACTAGAGCACAGGAGCCTCAGGAATGGAAGGTCATTGTAGACAGCCAGGGAAACCCTGAATGGCCTGGGCTTTGTAGGCAAACGGACAAAGGAGCTCATGGGCTGGACAGTGATGGCACAGACCTGTAACCCCAGCACTTGGGAGGTGGAGGCAGGGGATCTCTGAGTACAAGGCTAGCCCGGTTTACAGAGTGAGTTTCCAGGACAGTCTGGGGCTATACAGAGGAATACTGTCTCAAAAATCGGTGTGTGTGTGTGTGTGTGTGTGTGTGTGTGTGTGTGTGTGTGTGTGTGCCACTCATGGGCACTAAGCTCACCCCCAGCTCTCCTGGCTCGAGACTGCCACACTGCTACTGTTTACCCACTGAGGCTGCCCTGAAACGATATGTAGTGCAGCCAGGGATAGTCTACCCACTCCCTGCATGCGTTCTGCTCCCCGTCAGTGTGGGTGACTGAGCCCAAGACCAGATGCTCTACCACAGATATGCTCCCAGCCCGTGTGCTTTTTAATTTAAAACAAAATTACTTAAGGGATGGGAATGTGGCTCAGCTGGTACAGCGCTTGTCTAGCAGGTAGGAATTCCTGCTTCAACCTACAGCACCTCGTAAAACCAGGCTTGGTGGCATAGGCTTGTAATCCTAGCACTTGGGAGGCAGAAACAGGCAAATTAGAAGTTCAAGGTCATGGGCTGGGGATTTAGCTCAGTGGTAGAGTGCTTGCCTAGCAGGCGCAAGGCCCTGGGTTCGGTCCTCAGCTCCGGAAAAGAAAAAAAAAAAGTTCAAGGTCATCCTTGGCTACACAGTGAGTTTCAGGCCAGAATACACAAGAAAATATCCTGCCTCAGCTTTTCAGGGGCTACACAGTGAGACCATCTTTAAAAAAAAAAAAGTCACTTCATTTACTCACGCCTCGGTTTCACTGGTAGAAACTGGACACTAGTACCCACTTTGAAGGTCTTTTGGGAGATTAAATGAAGTATGTCCCTGTGTTTGAAGCGATGACAGAACTGAAGGGTAGTCTGGAGAGAGGTAGGCACAGTCTTCTCCTAGACTGCTGGGTCGGAGGAAAACAAAGAACCAAGCAGAGACCACACCCCATACCTCATCAAAAGCCTTGTTCTTGCCTCGGTTGATCCCTTCATTGAGAGCTTTGATCCAGGATTCCTTTTCTTCCCCACTGGAGGCCTGGAATTTGATGTCACTGACCTGTGAGAGACAGGTGGGGTGGATGGCAGATATTTTTAGGACTGACATTTGGGGTCTTTGGGAAGCATCCCAACCCAGATTCCAAAGTGTAGTTAAATGCCCCAGAGCATTCTGCTATTGGGCTTAAGTGGGGAGGGCATACATCAAGAAAGGGCACCCTCCAGCCGGCAGCTTCCGGGGGTTTGGGGGGAATCAGCCTTGCTCTGTAGAAAGAGTTCTGGTATGGTCCTGCTTCATAAGACTCTGTCTCAGGATCAGATAAATAAATAAAACCATGTGAGGTGAAATAAAATTCCAAGAAGCCTGAGACTGACACCACACATACCTCTCTCTCTTTCTCTCTCTCTCTCTCTCTCTCTCTCTCTCTCTCTCTCTCTCACACACACACACACACACACACACACACACACACACACACACACACAGTGTGTGCACTTACAACACTTAGAAAAGCCATAACCAGAGCCAGAAGGTAGAGTGGGGACTGCCTGGGTGCCCGGGACTGGAAGAACAACAGGACCCAGGATTAATGGATTTTGGTTGCAGTTTCATAAGTTTTTTGGTTTTTTTTTTGTTTTTTCCGGAGCTGGGGACTGAACCCAGGGCCTTACGCTTGCTAGGCAAGCGCTCTACCACTGAGCTAAATCCCCAACCCAGTTTCATAAGTTTTAAGACTTCTGAGGGGCTGGGGATTTAGCTCCGAAAAAAAGAACCAAAAAAAAAAAAAAAAAAAAAAAAAAAACTCTTACATTTGGGGTTGGGGATTTAGCTCAGTGGTAGAGCGCTTGCCTGGGAAGCGCAAGGCCCTGGGTTCGGTCCCCAGCTCCGAAAAAAAGAACCAAAAAAAAAAAAAAAAAAAAAAAAAGACTTCTGAAGAAAGGTGGTAGAGATGGAATGACCTTAAGAGTGAATTTAATGCCTCAAACTATTGCTCAAAACTATTTGCTCAAAAAAAAATTGGGAAATTTTGGTCGGGAATGGTAGAGCATGTCTATACCTCCAGCACTCAAAAGGTAGAGACAGAGGTGGGCAGATCTCTGAGTTTGAAGCCACTCTGGTCTACATAGATTCCAGGCCAGCTACATAGTGAGACCCTGTTTTGTTTTGTTTTGTTTTGTTTTGTTTTGTTTTGTTTTGTTTTGTTTTGTTTTGTTTCAGTCAGCATGTTTGATCATAGACAGTTCTTACTATTTTCTTTCATACATGGTATGTGTACTGCATGCTCACATGGGTGTTGAATTGTGTGTATGTGTGTGTCTGTGTGTCTCTGTGTATCTATGTGTGTCTGTGTGTATCTGTGTGTGTATGTGTCTGTGTGTGTCTGTCTATGTGTGTCTGCGTGTGTGTGTGTGTCTGTGTCTATGTGTGTCTGTGTGTGTGTCTGTATATGTCTCTGTGTGTCTGTGTGTGTGCCTCTGTGTGTGTGTGTCTGTGTGTGTGTGTCTGTGTCTATGTGTGTCAGTGTGTGTGTCTGTATATGTCTGTGTGTGTGTGTCTGTCTATGTGTGTCAGTGTGTGTGTCTGTATATGTCTGTGTGTGTGTGTGTGTCTGTGTCTATGTGTGTCAGTGTGTGTGTCTGTATATGTCTGTGTGTCTGTGTGTGTGCCTCTGTGTGTGTGTGTCTGTGTCTATGTGTGTCAGTGTGTGTGTCTGTATATGTCTGTGTGTGTGTGTGTGTGTGTGTGTGTATGTGTATAAAAGGTTGATTTGAGGCCTGAGATCCAGTGTCTTCCTTGTTCATTCTTATGTACAGGGGTCTCTTATAGAATTCAGAGCTGGACGATTTGGCTGATTTGGCTAACTGGCTTGCTGTGGGGATTCCATGTCTCTGCCTCCCATGCAGTGGGATTACAAGCAGAGCATCACACCCACCTGGTTTACAGGCTTATGGGGCATCTGAATTATTGTGCACCCCATAGAAAGCACTTTACCACTGAGCCATCTCCCCAGCAACAAAATTGTTTTCAAAAGATTTCTCTAGGGCTGGGGATGTAGCTTAGTGATTGGTAGAGAACTTGCAGAGCAAGCACCAAGCCCTGCCTTCAACCCCCAGCACCACACAGTCCAGGTGCTACTGCGCATGCCTGAAATCCCAGCTGTTGGGATGTAGAATCAGAAGTTTGATGTCAGCTTGTAAATATTAGACTGTCTTTAAAAAGAAAAAAAAGTACCTAAAGAACTAAGTCTGGAGCTGACCAGAATGAGTGTGCATAGTGCATAGTAACCCAGCCTTCGCCTGCACAGTCTTACTTTTCTGATCTGTAAAATGGGATAACATGTTTTACTATGAAGCAATTAAGCATGATGAAAAGTAAGGCACATAGTAGGTGTTCAATAATTAGTTAGTGGGTGAATGAGACGATACATGAATGAACTGGCCCTACGTTACTTCCCTTACTCCGTTCCTGGGCCACTGCCTATTCTCTGACCTCAAGAAGCCCTAGCTCTCTGCTGGTGTGGCCAGCTTGCCCATCCCCCACCTCAGTATTAGATAGCGCCTCCTGCCATTCCACCAGTCAGTTATGTAATACCGTAGTACAGTGCGCTGGCCCGGCCCCCTTAGCATCCTCATTATATAACTTCCTGCTGGCAGCACTACCTCCTCCTCATACAGGACCCCAGGTCCCCTCCATGCCAGCCATAGCCAAATGCTCATTTGCATGATCAGGCTAAATTAGATCCTGGCAGCAGATCTGCAGTTAAGTCAAAAACCCTAGGGCACCTTGGCAACTTCCTCTTGGCCTTCAGGGCTGCAGGAGCTCAGGGAGAGACCAAACTACATACTAGAGGGCTACATAGACCACTCAGTCCTATGATGTGCTAGGTGGCTAGGCCAGCCCTGAAGTTGCACCTGTTAGGGGTTCCGAGTCAGTGGGGCCCCCTCCTTGATACAGACTGGCATTTTGGAGCTGAGAAACACACAGTGGAAGTCAGTAGCTGCAGGATTGGACAGAGAAGCCTCAGGTGCTGAGTTCTCTCTTCACAACTCTGGGCTCAAAGGGCTGAGAACAGAACCACTGGATTCAGTTTCCCCTTCCCTCCTGGCCCGGTCCACCAGCCACAGGCTGCAGTTAAGGGCATTGGCTCCCTGGGAGAGATATGGCCTTGGAAAAAACCTACTGGACTGACCAATGGGTTCACCAGGATTCGAGAACACAAGGTCATGGGGATCCAGTTCTACTATAACGTCTGTGTAATCCTTCCTCAATGAGCTGGGCATTCCACAGGGATGACCGTCACAAGAGCAATTAGAATAAACACCAAGAGGCTATGTCTGGTGGGCTCAGGCTACAGCTCCTTGCCACAAGCTCTCTACAGAAGCTCTAAGAACACAGGCTTAGCAGGAGAACCCATGGTAATAAGAATGACTGTAGAACGGGCTGCCAATGCCTGGGAAAGGGGGAAGGGCAGAAAGGCAGAGAGGAAAAGGGGGGAGGGGAAGAGGAGGCCGGAAAGAGGAAAGGGCCAAGCTGGCTGAGACCAGCAGGGCAGCAGGGCCCAGCAGTGGCCACCCTGCTTCCTGGCAGCCACTGTCTGTGACCTCATGGACAGGGGCGTGGGGATGTAGCAGCAGGGGGGAGTAGGGCACACAAGACACTGGAGTCTTTGTTTATTTGATTAGAGAGAAAAAAAGGCAGCCTCAGGACCAGACAGCCAGGGTCACATGACCTCCTGGCCAGCTAGAGGCCACAAGGAAGTTGGGGAACACCCAGGGCGATGGGAAAAGCAGGCACAGGCGGAGGATTTGCAGGACCTCTGGGAGCCCCACTCTGGTGTGGTATGAGGAGGGTCAAGGGCCCTTGAGCAGGAGCCTGGTTGTATCTTTCGTCTCTGTCGCCATCACCACTGGCTCTAGCCCATGTTTCCAGTCACCCAGAACCAATCTCAACTCTAGGATGGGCTAGAGGGTGTGTGTGGGGGGGGGGGGGTGTGGAAGGGGAGAGAGCTGTGACCACAGAAGCTGAGAGGGCAGCTGTATAAACAGACTTCTCTGAAGGGATTGTCCCACCCAAGCTGGGTGACCCACCTAGCACACCACTAGCTGATTCTCAGAGCTGGCAAAGTAGGTGACATGGGTAGAGGACAAAGAAACAACGTCTCTTGTCACCCCACATCCGCATCACACACACACACACACACACACACACACACACACACACACACACACACACACACAATGACCCTGGCATAGCAAGTGATATCTGCACATATGCATGGCAGACAAAGGCACTGACCTTTGTGTTCGATGTACTTTGTGCCTCTCAAACACAGATGCATACTTTGTACCTGCTCAGAGGGGCAGCAGGTCTCTCGGATAAGGAAAGGTTTGCAGGGTCCGAAAGACAGACCATTCTCTTGTCCTCAAAGTACGCTGAGCCACAGATGTCAGATGAACCTGGGCTCAGCCTCGTGCTCCTGTCTTGGTGACATATACACTTGGGTAGCATGGACTAAGGATTACAGCGCTGTAATCTCTTCCAGCACCTAGGACCACAGGCACCACTGGAGACTAGCTCCTAACTTCAAAACTAGGAGAGAAACAGCATGGTTCCAGTAGGCCCAGACCAGGCTTGTTCCCCTCACCCAGCTTCTTCGCTGAAGCTTCCCTTCGATAGGCTCCCCACAATGTGGAGAGGTTCGAGTGAGGTGTGGCAGGAGCTGCTACTGTGCACTTTGACCAGGGTCACATCTGCACTCCCTCCTGACAGCCACGAAACTGCACGTGTCAACACCCAGCTGACTGACTTCCTCCAGGGAAAAGTGGTACAGGAGCTGGAGAGATGCTCAGTGGAAAAAGAACACTGGCTGCTCTTGCAGAAGACCCGGGTTTGATTCCCAGCACCCACAGGGTAGCTCACAATCATCTGTAACTCCAGATCCAGGGGATCTGACCTGGCCTCCGCAGGCACCAGGCACACTTGTGGTGTGCAGGCAAACACTCAGACACATAAAATTGTAAGTGGTACAAACAGCAAACTTCACCTGCACCCAAGGGACAGAGTCTCGGGAAAGGAAGGAAATCACAAAGAGAGGGAAGCTTAGCCTCCAAGCTCTGGGCCCCAGAGAGCCTGGAGGGTGGGATGCAGGGGATGCCATACTCTTCTTGCCTCTGCTCCAGACTCCGTCAGGGTCCGGAAAGCCTGGTGAGGTAGAGACCTCATTCATAGCTGTCCTCCATCTGAGCCTAGCCTGCCTTTTCCCCAGCAGGTCCTGGCTTCGAGAGAGGCAGCCTTCACAATCGCCCTTACCTTGTTCCCTGGGGATCGAAGCAGGATAAATCGGTGTTTCCGCTTGAGGACAGTACGGATGTCCTGGCACTTCTCATAGCTCCCAAGTTCCACCGTCTCTACACATTTCTGCTCGTCCTGGGGAAAGAGATACAAAAGGAGTGAGCTGGTGAGAGCCAGTCCCACTGAGAACCTCAATCATTGAATATGCATTCCAGACTCTGATCCTACTCAGCAAGAACATTGCATTACCAAGATGTGGTATTCAGATCCCGGCACGGAAATGGTGTCAGTCAGTGTGTGCTAGCTGGCAAGTGTCCACAGAGTTTACCATCCTGGTAAGAGATAGGATACAAAATGGAAGTGGGTTTGTGCCTAAGGGTTGTATCCAGTGTCTGAGACCAGAAGCAGATATAGAAAGAAAAGGATGCCTGAGGGTCTGTGCAGGGTCAGTGGCCAGGCAGAGAATACAGATGTCATGAAACACGGTGAGAAGAGCTTCCCATGAAGTGTATGAACCAGACACACATGGGCTCACATGCCCCATCTTCAGCCCAGTGATCCTGAGCTGGCTCCCTCACTTGACAGCTCCCCTTCCTGACTGCGAGCTAGGCAGAGGGGCCCCTCACCCCAGGCTGAAGGCCAGAGCATAAGAGCATCCCCCTGTCAGCTTGCCTCTCCAGCTCCTTCACTATGCAGGTTAGTGGCCACACAATGTCTGGGGGTCAACTCCTCCCAGATCAAAGCATTCCATTCTTCGGGGAGGTAAATAACAACAAGCCAGCTTCAAGAACTCCCTGAAACTGACCAGATTTAGGTTTAGACACTCTCCAACCTGCTGAGCTGCCTCCTATTGGCTGTGCTGTGTGCTCCAGGTTCCAGCTTTGGGAGCTGTTGCCAATGCTGGGACGGCTTTGGTAACTCAGCTGTCTTTGAGCCATTTCTGCCTCTGTAAATAACCTCTCACCCATATGCCTGTAAGTAACCCCAATAAAACTAACCAAGCTGGACTTTGCTGGTATCCGTACTTTGCTCTGCCATTGGGTTCCCTATCTGGGGTGGATAGATGAGTGCGTTTTGTCTCCCCAGGAAAACCTTTGTCACACCACACCAGGCTGCCTTCTATACTTCCTGTCTGCCAACCCTGACCCTAGAAGGTTTGGGGTGTAGGATACCTCTCTGGCAAGCTGCCTAGAATAATCTCTCTCCCTTAATAGTGGTCAACTGGTTCCTCTTCTGGAGATGACCCAGTTGGTACAACTTCCTGGGAAGCAGAAGTGTGTGTGTGTGTGTGTGTGTGTGTGTGTGTATGTGTGTGTGTGTGTGTGTGTGTGTGTGTGTGTGTGTGTGTGTGTGTGTCCCTAGATGGCCTGAAATTTGCTATGTAAACTAGGCTGGCTCCCTAAGCAATGAGATTGAAAGAGTGCACACAGGGCTGATTGATGCCTTCTTTTTTTTTTTTTTTTTTTTCCTTTTCTTTTTTTCGGAGCTGGGGACCGAACCCAGGGCCTTGTGCTTGCTAGGCAAGTGCTCTACCACTGAGCTAAATCCCCAATCCCCTGATTGATGCCTTCTTAATTGGTGGCTCTGTGCCGATGACCCTCCCAGTATAGGGTCTGGTGCTCTCATGCCCCCGAGGTACCCTATCATTGATCACCAGAGTCACCGAACGTCTACAAAAGGATCTGCTGGTGCGTTAGTGCCACTTGATAACTTGCTAAAAATGCAACTTTGTGAGCACCAATCACAAACTTGGGGAGCATGGACTTTGACAGTGTGATTTTTTTTTTCAAGTTTCTCCATGTAGCCACGGCTGTCTTGGAACTTGCTCTGTAGGCCAGACCAGCCTTGCACTCACAGAGATCTACCTGCCTCTGCTTCCCAGAGTGCTGGGGACAATGTGCATTTTAACTATCACTCCAGGAGACCCTGGTATAAGTAAACCCCTGAGAACCATGGCTTTATGCCAGAATACTCAATCCCAGCAGTCTCAAAGCTTTTAAGAATATCCAAACCTGTTAAAGACACGAAACACTCTGGCTGGAGGACAGAGAAATCATGGAACCGAGCGTGAAGCTGGCTAGTTCCCATTGTGCTAGAAGGTGTTATGTGGGCCGCTGGGAGAAAACAGCCATCAATGGTCTTCTCCAGCTATGAACCTGCAAGCTATACATCTGTCTGCCAGGCAAGACGTGCTCACTGGTGTAACAGTGTTATGGCTGCTATGGGTATGACTTCTTTCTGACTGCATGTGAAGCCTGCTCTATAGACGAGAATTCACACCGGGTGTTATAAATCGGACATGGCTCAGAGGTTAAGAACAATTGTTGCTCTTGCAGAGAACCTGGGTTTAGTTCCCAGCATCTATATGGTGGCTCCCAACCAACCTTAATTCAGTTCCAGGAGATTTGATGACCTCTGAACTCCACAGACATCAGGCATGAACATGTGGACATGTAGGCAAAACATTCATGCACATAAAAAAATTCATGCACAATTCGTGATTTCTTTTTTGTTTTTCGAGATAGGGTCTCTGTGTGTAGCCATGGCTGGCTTGGTACTCGGTGTATAGATCAGGCTGGTCTCAAACTCAGGGATCCTCCTGCCTCTGCCCCTCTCAAGTGACGAAACTAAAGGCGTGTGCCACCATATCCAGTATGTTTTGTGTGTGTATACATGTATACATGTGTCCCACTACATTTAACTAGGGTTGTTTACATGGCCATAGTAGGGTGTTATTTACTTGAGCAAGAATATATTAACAATAGCTACACCACCCGGGAATATGAATTCTCCCTGCCCAGCCTAGCTCCTCAGGGTTCGGTGGGGCCTATGATGCCTATCCCATCCATGACAGAACGCTGGTGGGCCCGGTAGGCACTGCTGCTGTGAGTTTGTGGCTGCGACAGTCGGATCATGTCCAGAAGTCAGTGTTTCATAGCACTCCTTCATTCTCTCCCTCCTACATTCTTTCACTTCCATGATGTTCTCTGAGCCTTCAAGGGATGGACACAGATGCCCTGTTTCCGGTTGAGCACTCAACAGTTTCTTATTCTCAACACTTCATCAGTGTTGACTCTGCATTAACATGTGCCACTGTAAACAGAAAATCCCTGACCAAGGCTGAGAGCAGCACTTAACTGTGGATCATAAACATATATTTAAAAGGCAGTTTGACAACATGTCCATTTAGCAAAACAATTGTAGTAAATTCCCAACCAGGACCTGACTTCCCCAGCATGGTCTTTGGCAAGACGCTGTTGCTGCTGTTGTTGCTGTTGTTGTTGCTGTTGTTGTTGCTGCTGCTGTTGCTGTTGTTGTTGCTGCTGCTGTTGTTGAGATTTATTCTGCTGGGCAGTGGTGGCATATGCCTTTAGTCCCAGCATTTGTAAGGTAGGGGCAGGTGAATCTCTGAGTTCAAGGCCAGTCTGGTCTACATAGTGAGTTCCAGAACAGCCAGAACTACACAGTGAGATGCTGTCTCATAACAAAAACAAACAAACTCCACATAAACATGGAAGTAAATGAAGGTCTTTTGTTGTTGTTGTTGTTGTTGTTGTTGTTGTTGTTGTTGTTGTTGTTGTTGCTTTGAGACAGAGTGCTTGTGTAGCCTTGGCTGTCCTGGAACTTGTTCTGTAGACCAGGCTGGCTCAAACTTATGGAGATCTGCCTGCTGAGTGCTGAGATTACAGATGTTCGCCACCCCTTCCTGGCTAAAGGAGGGACTTCTGAGGAAGAAAGAGATATACAGATAATGGGGGAAGGGAGAGGTGTGATCAAAGTAAAATTGTGTGTGTGTGTGCGTGTGTGTGTGTGTACACTTAAATACATAAGAATCACAAAGGAGGGCTCGAGAGTTGGCTCAGTGGTTAAGAGCACTGACTGATCTTCCAGAGGTCCTGAGTTCAAATCCCAGCACCCACATGGTGGCTCACAACCATCTGTAATGGGATCTGATGCCCTCTTCTGGTGTGTCTGAAGACAGTGACTCACACACATAAAATAAATAGATCTTTTAAAAAAGGAATTAAAGAGGACAGCAGGGAGCCAGCGAGATGGCTTAATGGGTAGATGTGCTAGCTTCCAAGCTTGATAGCCTGAGCTCAGTCCCCAGGACCCACAGAAGAAGAGGGTCCCCAATTTGTCCTTCAACTGCCACAGTTGAAGTATGGCATATGTCCCTCCACCCCACAAGTAAATAAATAAGATAAAAAGACTTATGAGAATCCATACACCCAGGTAACATCATGATCAATGTTGGGGTGAGGCTGGCCCAGACCTCAGTACTTTTCAGGACAGATGGTTATATGGCTAAGGTAATTAACCACTGATTTACATGGCCAGGGTGGTCTGACCTCTCTATCTTGGCCCCATCAGGTGTCATTTCCCATGTTTGCTTGCACACTTCTCTTTTGACCCCTGAGGCTCAATCCTGTCCAGGTTCTTTTATGAAACATACACAGCAGAAATATTCTATTCTGAGACAGTTCTATTGTGAGAAGCTCCCTGCTACCTTCCATGATCCTCCAAACCTTAGTACCTTAGTGCTCTTGTGTCTTACCCACTGTTGGGGGAATGAGAACATCTATAAAACCACTAGGTACAAATACCATGTTAGATGCCAGGAACACTGAGCCCCGACACAAGAGAGCAGAGTCCTATCTCGTGCCTGGACGGTTCTACCCTATTCTCAGTGTGTTTGTCTCCTTTAGGCTCCCCGAATGGCACTCTCCAGGAAGTAGGTCTCAAGAGAGGAATACAAGGACTAGGGCTACAACTCTAGTGCTTGGAACACTTGCTTAGAATATACAAAGCCCTGGGTTTAATCCTCAACACCACACAAACCAGGCATGCTGGCCACCTTAAGGGCTGATGACTTGAGTCACTTCTCTCCTTCTGTGAGTCCTGAGGACTGAATTCAGGTCACCAAGCTAGGCAGCTATCTTAGTTTATCATGTGATAAACACCGTGACCCAAAGCAACTTGGGGGGAAAAGGGTTGGCTTCATCTTACAACGTGAAGTCCATCGTTCAGGGATGTCAGGTAGGAATAAGAAGCTGGACATAGGAGCTGATAGAGGCCACGGTGGACCGCCGCTTCCTGGCTGGCTCCCCATGGTTTACTCAGCTCTTCCATAGCATCCAGGGCTACCAGCCCTGGGTGGCACCACCCACTGAGGGATGACCTCAGCCACATCAGTAATCAAGCAAGAAAATGAACTGCAAGCGTGTCCATAGGCTAGTCTGGTGGCAGCATTTTCTCAATGTGGTTCCTTCTTCCAAAATGGCTCTAGCCTCTGTCAAGCTGACATAACAACTAGCTGGCACAGCATCACACACCTCTGATCCCAGCACTTGGGAGGGGGAGGCAGGAGAATTAGAAATTCAAGGACATCCTCCGCTAGTGGCCAATTCCA
This sequence comes from Rattus norvegicus, assembly GCF_021556685.1. NCBI lineage: Eukaryota > Metazoa > Chordata > Mammalia > Rodentia > Muridae > Rattus > Rattus norvegicus. Next base: position 73,809,335 of record NC_141541.1, read on the forward strand.
GCTACACAAACCCTGCCTTTAAAAAAATAGTACATAGGACCAGGCTGCCAGAATGGTGCCCAGCCTAGAGTAAGACCTCCGAAGTCTTCCTGGGCTTCCAAGAGAAGCTACAGCACTGGCACCACCCATCTGCAGGCTTCCCCAGTGGATCAGCCAAAGGTACTCTCTTAGGAACACATTCAGTCCATCTTTACCACCCAGCTCCCCAGGGCTGTCTGGCTTGGGACAACTCAACACTCCAAGTGCTGAATCATCCCGGGGCCTTCTGCAGTTCAGAGGAAAGGATAAAGCGGGAGGCACTGGGCGGGGGCAGCATTCTTTGGAACACCAAAGAGACAGCCAAGAGCCATCGTCTGCACTTGCCTCAATCCTCACATTAGAAAGAGGAATTGAACCAATAAGCAGTCCTCAATTCCTTCTCCAGGGCCAAGCTCCCATCCCTGGGTACTAGGTTCTTGGAACAGTTAAGTTTTTAATACAATTTTTTTTAAAGTGTGATTTGGAATTTTCATGTTTAGGGAATGTGAAACCCTCCCTGGTTCCCAGCTGCGGCCAGATGTGGAGAGGCAGTCTAGGACATGGACGGCAGTGCCTGGTGGGTTGACAGCTGAGAGCCAGTCACTCAACTCCTACGGCAGCTGGCACCGGAAAAAGCCACATCTCGCACACACTCACACACATACACACTTTTTCTCTAATAAAAATATCCCTTGGCTGCCGCTTTCCCAGCTATGGCACATCCTAATTTGGTAAGTACAGAACATCTGGGTGGCTGTCTGCACATTGCCATTCCTTGCTGTTCTCCCACAGCATCTCTGTTGTCCTGACTCCTGGGGACTCACCTAGGACAAGTAAGGTGCTTTTCTTTTTTCTTTTTTCTTTCTTTCTTTTTTTTTTTTTGGTTCTTTTTTTCGGAGCTGGGGACCGAACCCAGGGCCTTGCGCTTCCTAGGTAAGCACTCTACCACTGAGCTAAATCCCCAGCCCCTTCTTTTTTCTTTCTTAAAGATTTATTTATTATATATAAGTATCTTCAGACACACCAGAAGAGGGCATCAGATCTCATTACAGATGATTGTGAGCCAACATGTGGTTGCTGGGATTTGAACTCAGGACCTCTGGAAAAACTGTCTTAACCACTGAGCCATCTCTCCAGCCCCGAAGCAAGATGCTTTTCAAAGGCAACTCCTTGAAACCCTTAGATGGGGGGTTTATAGGCTTTCTGGGCCCAAGGCACTCAGGAATTTGCCAAGCTGCCTTAACGGGACTGAGAGGGGTCGATAGGCAAGATGCAAGCCCCTTCCATTCACAGATTCCATCTGCCAAAGGCAGACAATATCATCGCATTCTCAGTGGGTGGGCCCTCTGGCAGCCTGAACCCCAGTACCAAGAGGAAAAGCCACCCTCCCTCCAAGTCTTCAGCATTTCTGATGCTTCCTTAACTAACAATTTTAGCTTTTTTTGTTTTTGTTTTTGTTTTTTGTTTTTTGTTTTTGAGACCAGGTCTTACACTATAGTCAAGATTGGGCTCCAACTCAGAGCAATCCTCCTGTCTTAGCCTTCTGAGTGTTGGGATTATAGGTGTAAAATTGGCAATTTTACTGTTCTTAGTTGTCCAAAGTCTGTTGAAAGTGGGAGGGGGGGCGAGAATCTAAGTGGGAAGGTGTGAGGATTGTGGGAGGCATGGGGACAGCAGAAGTGTTGACTGGGGCTGGGGTGACGGCTTGACGAGGAAAAGCACAGGCTACACTGCCTGACATGCTGAGTCCACAGCCCCAGAACCCACATAGAAAGCAGGATACAGGGTCACGTAAACCCAGCATTTCTACTGTGAGATGGGAAGCGAGATGGGAAAGCCCCCAGGAGGCTCGTGGTCCAGCCAGCCTCGAGTACACAGAGAGACAGCCTGCCCCAAACAAGGAGAGGGTGAGGACTGATACCCAAGGCTGTCTTCCAACCTCCACACACGTGCCTTGGCACATACGAGCACTCACAGACGAACTCTTGCACAAACAAGTGTTTAATAACACTTGTTTATTAAAAGGGAAAAGCTGAAGGCACTCTGGCAATTCCAAAGTCGGATAAAAAACTCTGATCACAGATATCCTCCTGCCTCTGCAAGTACTGGGATTAAAGGTGAGCATTACCACTCCCATTATGTAATTAACATTTAAAATTTTTCAACCAAAAGTAAAATTTGAAGTTTACTCGCTGCTGTCTCTTGGTGGAAAGAGTACTGGGCTTACCTCTAGATCAAGCCCTCCACTCTCTGTGAGAAGGTGAAGTCACTACCACCATCCCCACCTCCCTGCCCCCAACCCTTACCAATCCTTTCTTTAAAATGTAACATAGGCCCCATCATGGTGGTGTACACCTTCAGTCTTGGCACTCAGGAGACAGAAGCAAGTGGGTCTCTGTGAGGGTTAGTTGGTATGTTTAGTGCCAATGCTGATTGGAACACTTTCAGTTTGCTCACATACTTCATCTATGAAACCTTGGCCCAAAACAGGAAGTTCCAGTACACAGGTAAGTAGTTGAGGAGACTCAAATGCTATACATGGCTGGCACAGAACCCTTACCCAGGAACCCTAACTTTGCCCCTAGAAGTATCATCCCCACTACTACACATAGAGACCAGAGGAGATGAGACACTTGCCCAGGGTGGCACAGCATGCCAGTGAAGTGGGGGCCAGTGTGGTAGTGCACGCCTTTAATTCTAGCACTCAGGAAACAGAGGCAGGTGAGTCTCTGTTTTGTAGCCAGTCAGCCTAGTCTGCAGAGCAAGTTCCAGGTTAGCCAAGGCTACCCATAGTTAGACCCTGTTTAAAACAAACACACAAGCAACCAAATAAACAAACAACAACGGTGAGCGAGCCTTCCAGCCCCAGTCTTAGGGGCTCCTGCTGGCCCGCCTGCCTCACTTGACTGCTGCTCTCAGAGCCAAGCAAGTCCTCACCTCATTCTCGTAGACCAGCAGCTGGGCTTGGCAGAGAAGCAAGTAGCGGTCTTTCCACAAACTCAGAAGCCCCCCACTGCTCTTCTTGATCCAGCCAGCCTTGTCTGCAGTCCGTGCTCCACGAGGTTTCTCGGTCCCCTCCTTTATACTCTGTAAGACAGCACCAGAACGTATCGTGAGGGCTGTCGCCATGAAGCCAAACGGTCCGCAGACCATATGGGGAATGCATCTAGTGCGGCAGCCTACGTGACATTTCCCCAGGAACCTTCAAAGCAGGTATTTAAAAAACAGAACAGTAACAGTAGCAACCTCCCCCTTACACTGAGCCACTGTACTGTATTTCACTCATGGTTTCTCTTAACTTTTACAATCGCTATTAAAGCCACAAGTCACAGTAAACTGAAACTCGAGAAAAAAAAAAAAAGATGTCACGCTGCTAGAAAGACAGAACCAAAATTCAAAGCAGGTCTCTCTGAACCCATTTTCTTCCCACTCCTGTGCCTCCCGGTGTTTATTAAACCGGTTAACAAATGAATTGAGCCCAAGTGATGTCACATGTCACAGGAGAACAAAAGCGACGCAACCTACCCTCATAGAGTACACATCGGGAAAGACAGGGCAGCTAAATGGGTAAATACCCAGAAATGCACACATTAACTACTGCAAAAGCTATGAAGAAGGGACAGAAGTGTACCTCATCCAGAAATGGTCCTTGCCACCAAACCTAACGATCTGAGTTCGATGGACAAACATGGTGGACAAAGAAAACAAACTCCCATAACCTGTCTTCTGATTTCCCTATACGCACATGTACACACATGCTTGTACCCCTCCATGCACATAAGTGCAATCAAAAAAATTAAGAAAAGGACACAAGCAGGCACTGGTGTGTAAGAGGACACTAGGAACCTGGTCTGTGGTTCGGTGGCCAAGAAAGACCTCCCGGAATAGAGAATGTTTAAGCAAGGCCTGTGAGGATAGGAGAAACCAGGCAGGCTGTAAGGCAACAACAGGATTCCCTACCCTCCCGCCCCCGACCCTAGACTTCCCTGAAAACCCAATCCAGCTCCCTCTCCTGAAGTGGGGACTCCTCAGATCTCATCCCCATGCTGTGGAGTGGCTACTTCCTCTGTTGAGTGCTCGGAGAACGGTCTCTTCCATCACAGGCTGGTATAGGAATTGAGTTCAAACCATTCTGTACAAGGGGGCTGCATTGCAGTCTCAGGGCCTGTCACTCACATCTCATGCCCCATCCATGACCTGCTCAGGTGGCTGGGTGTAGGGTATACATGTCTGCATGCCTATGAGATGGGGTCAGATTCACCTGAGTACTAAGCACTTAACCTTCTTCTCTAATACCTAATGAGAGCTGAGGACATCTGTGTACAAACGAAAATTTAAATATGCCCTATTTGCTAACCACCATGCCAAACTTACAGGTACTGGGGCACTGAGAGGGAAGAGGGTGGTGGAGAAAGGATCAAGACAGCATCAGAATCTAGAAGACATGAGGAGGAAATCAACACTGACTAATTTCAGCTACGTTATAATTTACATAGAGCTCCAAAAAGGGGCCCCAGTTAAGAGGCACGCCTCTCCCCAGAGATACCCTGTGGCCACAGATGTCTTTGGAAGGACAAGCCCAGGCAGACGTAAGTGTGGTGATCTGTCAGGAGCTGGGCAGGGCCTGGCTCTTCTGTCATGGCAGTAATAATCCAGCCCGCTTCTTGCTGTGGCCTTTCTGTCTCCTGGAACACATTCTGCTTCACTGGGACCATAGGCTTTGGAGCCGGAGGCAAATGACATCACCTCTTTCTATGTCTCAGTTTGCTCACTGGGTGATGGAGATGCTAACAGTTCCTGTAAGGAATAGGGATCCATCTTGCTTCTCTGCCTTTTGACTACAATCAAGTATATATAGGGCTCCCTGAGGGTGGGGGGTTTTGTTGTGAACTGCTGTCCCACGGCCTAGACTGTGCCTGGCACACCGGCAAGGACTTGATCCATGCTTGTTACTAAATGAGGACAAGGCGTGTGAGCAGTTCCTAGGATACCTTGAGCTTGGTAATTGGCAGCTGTCACTCCTGTTACTGCTGTCACTGCCTGTTACTGCCCGCCCTCCTTGGAGTCTCAGGGACCTTCTCTCCAGATCTGGCGGTTCTCAGTTTAGATGGAGAGCAGCCGAGCTAGAGCTGCTGGCCTCAGATCTCCAGGAACGTGGAATGTCTCTTCTAATCTTCGCTCTAACTTGTGGATGACGAGAGAAATGGGGAAGTGGGCTGGTTCCAAATGACCTTCCTGGATGCAGGAATGAGGAAGTGAGGATGCAGGACAGTTAGAGCTACCCTACCAGGGGAAGAGGGAAGGGACTTCAGGGCTCTTTGACAGGAACACGGTAGTTCTCTCATTTAGTCATAGACCCAATTGCCTCTCCCTAGAGATAGGGATGTGCTAGGCTCCCAGAGGCTATGAGATGCCCAGGAACCTAATCTCTCAGCAACCCGGGCAGGCTATCACAGGGTCCAGGACTGGAAGGGGAAAACTATGGAATAGGAGCCTTTATGCCCATACACAAACACTTCTACCAGCAACACCAGCAATGCCAGCACGGCTGGTCACCTCCTAAGCCCTCAGTTCTCAGGTCTCCTGAACAAAGCTGCTGCTCACGGTTCCCACCTCTAAGCTCCAAGTTCCTCTTCTGATTCCAAGGAGTCCAACCCCCCACCCCGTAGTTTTAAAAGGACCTCATATCCCTAAGATCTCCCCTACCTGCCACTTCCACTGCCTGACATGCAAAACATTACATCAGCTGGAAGCTCTAGGGGCCACAGCTGGGACATAGGCCTTGATTGCTGTCACCTTCAAACTCTAGGAATGCACCACAGGGCCTAGTGAAGCTAGGGAAGCTAGTCTAAGGTCTGCATGGATGGGTGGAACCAGGAAGGGACTGGGCAGGAGGGCACTGCAGAAGATGGAAAGCAAGACCTAGCTATCCTATGGGAGGCCTGGCTAAACGCCAGCGTCCTCCTTGCCTCCACTCTCCTCCACCCAACTCAGTCTCCACCCCTTAGACCTCCTCCCACCAGGGGTCTGGCTACACCCCAGTAAGTTTTAACAAGGCACCCCTCCCCTTGGCAGGGTTCACAGGGGAGGTTTTGTCTTGCTCAGCCCAGTTTCTCCAGCTCCTCTCTTCTTATTGACCAGCTGACCACTGTTTCTGTTCCCCTCCCAGTCATCCTCAGCGAGCCTTCTCCAGCCTACCTCAGGGCAAGCAGCTCCTGAAGTACCCAATGGCATCAGCCTGGCTCTGTAGGCCTGACACGGGAGTGTCTCGGGGCTGTTCTTTTAAAAAGCAAGGGGGAAAGGAGACAGGTCATGCTGACCTTGTGTAGGAAATGATTAGATGAAAAGCTACAACAGAGTTACAACAGACAGAAGCCAACAGAAGCCAACTCTCTGAGTTCAAGGCCAGTGTGGTCTATATGGGGAGTACTAGGCCACCAGCCTGGACTATATAGTGAGACTTGATCTCAGATAAAAAAAAAAAAAAAAATACAGAGAGAAGAAATAATTCAGGTCCTGCCTCAAGGGATCTTCCAGGCTAATGAAGACAGAAAGAACAAAGTCTGCCTGTGAGAAGCTTCAGAGGGCTAGGTGGCTATTCCCCACTTGAGGGGGCTCTTGTCTGTTGGGAAGTTCATGGTTCTGACCCTGAAGAATTCCCTCATCCTAGCTTTCTGCTGGGGCAAGGGCCTGGGGTTGGTGAAGAAGCTCTTTAGGAAGGTAGGTGTTTGTGGAGAACTAAAGGCAAAAACAGACCAAAGACTTCCTATTCCCATGAGAGCTGGCTCAGATTTAGGCGCACTAGCTACTCTTCCAGAGGACCTGGGTTCAATTTCTGGCACCTACACAGCAGCTCACAAACATGGTTAACTCCAGTTCCAGGCTATTTGATGCCCTCTTCTAGTCTCCACAGGCAAGTGGTTCACAGACACGGATACAGGCAAAACACCCATGCATATAAAAAAATAAAAAAAAAAAGACTTCACATTCTTAACTCCTTTACTACAGAAAGAAAAGGCACAACAGAAAGAACAAGAATTTAGCCCACTGCCGTGCCTGTCTCAGTAAAGGTGAGGAGGACAGTAGGCAGTCTAGTCAAGGAAAGGCATGGCTTTGAGAGGGCAATGAGGCAGAGCTAAGGTTTCCAACCTTACTCCACAGGCAGCAGTAACACCTCCATTGATGTGTTTGGTTTTCAGAACTTTTGTATACACATTATCAAATTTCTAGATTCCCCTTCTCATTTTAGAACTGGAAAATGAGGATCAGAAAACACAGATAGGCAGATGCTCGAACCCAAACTAGCTCTTCTCAAAGCCCGACAGGGACCACCATCCTACATCCTATACAGAGGCTAAGGGAGGCTGGCCCCGGGGTGGCTGGCATCCAGGAAGTGCAAAGGAGGAAGGCTGAAGACAATTACGTGAAAGGGAGATGAGGTAGCCTGAGGTCAAGGGCAGATAAGTGACCATAATTAAGATGTGTTTTAGAGACGGATGGACACAGAGGCACAGGCGAACACGGGAACTCTATAAGCAGGAAGCAACAAGAGTCAGAGGTATCAAAGAGAAGACCGGCACAGAGAGCCCCTGACTGTGTGGGTGAGACCTGGGAGTTCCAGGGAGGAAGTAACATGGACAAGATTCTAATGACCCAGATACTTTTGGTGTCTGGGAGTCACAAAGTAGCCATGTTAGAGATTAGGGAGCAGAGGGAGTACAGGGCTGCCTTCACTGAGCCCAGGAAGCCCCAGGAGAACTTCCTATAACTGGGGACCAGAGCAGATCAGGAGCTGGAGTAATCCTGATCCACATCCTCTGGGAGCACGGGGAGGGGCCGTGGACAGAGAGCACAGCCATTGCAGGAGTGGAACTGAGGGCAGGCAGCCGCCCCACCCGTGACAGCAAGAAAAGAAACCAAGGCAAAACATAGTGGCCTGACTTTGCCCCCTACCTATACCCACTCTGGGTGCAGGGACCACAATGAGGTCTAGGGGAGGAGGCTAGGCCCTGTGTTTTATAGAAGAGGAAACACAGGCTGAGAGGGGAAGTGACTTATCTACCACCCCACAGAAACTCAGGGTCTAGCCTAGAGAGAACGGACAGCCTTGCAGTGGCTCCAGGAAATACGCATGTGAACACTGACAGGAATAAGAATGGCTGACCTCACTGAAGGCTCCCCAGCTGGTCTGGGTGGCTCCAGGAGGGAAGGCTTCATCTTTCTTCCCCACCCTTCATGGGATAAGAACGTCTTCTTTCTACTCATGCAGTAAGTGACTGCTGTATACTGGATCCTTGGATAATCAGAATGCTGCCAGAATTTAGTTTGTATGCAGGGGGCAGAGGAGGCTCAAGGGGCGTTGCTGATCCAGCCCTTGCTACTGGGAGACTCAGTTGACCTGACCCTTCAACTAACATCCTCGAATAGACACAGTTCAAGAGCACCGGGGACTCTGAGATATATACACAAGGAAGACAAAAGCAATTTCTTCGTTCCTGCCACCAGGCTCCGTTACAATCTCAGATTCCTTGAGACAGTGGCCCAGGACCCTGAAAAACTTCCCTTCCCTAACACACCCCTCAGAAGCAGACCTGGCCGAAGCAGGCAAAGAAAGCCAAGAAAGGGTGTAACGGGATTCAGGCACAGCAACCCAGTCTACTTTCAGCAAGTCACCCAACTCTCCAGAGCCTCAGTCTCCCCATCAATCCAATGGGAACCATGACAGGCACTGTTTCCAGTTGGTGAGAAAAACTGAGGATGCTGTTGGCGAGATGCAGACGAGACCTCCAACCCGTCCCTACCCCATCGGTCCAGGTTCTGCTTGAAGGAAGGGAAGGACTGTGCAGAGAGACCCGTGGAAGTAGGGCGGGCAGGATCTGAGCCCAGCACTCTTGTTCCGTCTGGCCCAACCCTCGCCCTCACCTCTTCCTCCATGGCGAGTTTGTGAGGTCCGGCGGCTTCGCCGCTTACTGCTGCCCGCGTTGCGCGGGCTCCGCTTGCTCCATCTACGCGCAGCCGGGCGGCGGCTTGCTGTCTTCTGTCCCGCCGGGCGCCCGGGGCCCAAGAAACTTCGGGGGCGGGGCTGGGACCGGGGAGGGGCTTCCGGGGGCTGGGGGCGGGGCCGGGGAGGGGAGCAGCGGCCTCCAAGCCCCCGCCCGCAGTTCGGTAAGGAGCGTGGCCGGGTGGGGGTGCAGGGGCGGGGCCGGGGTGGATCCTGGGCGGGGCGGGTCTTGAGCTCCGGGAATGGACGGAAGAACCTGGGCGGAGCTGAATTAGCAGGAAGAGGGCGGAGAGAGGTTTCCCGGACCAAAGCAGGGAGAGGGACTGGGAGGGGGTAGAGACTAGGGAGGTGGGGGATACGGAGAGGGAGGGGGCTTCCGGCCCAGAGGCTGAGCAGAGGGATGCTGGCGGGGTGGGGTAGGGCGGGGGCGGGGCGGGGGCGCGGCTGACCAAGCAAGCCCGGGAGGCGGTGGGTAGCTGATGCCTTTGAGGTTGCCTAACTCAGTGGGCCTGGATCTGGCTGCCAGGGCAGTTCAGAAATGAGTGCACAAAGAGGTTCGTCCTCTTTCTTTCCCCAGGTCGGAATAGTGGCGATGGTCTTTGGTCTGTGGAACTTCAGGGAGGGTCTGAGCCATGAGCTTGGAATGTATGACCAGAATCAGACTCTGGACTCGGTTCCTTTATAGAGGGTCTGATTTTGGCTCTCCTTTCCCTCGTTCAACCCCTCTCTGGTTCTCATGTTATGAGCCGACTCCATCACCCTAACTCCTTTCGGCCCTGACCATGTTGCTGGAGAGTGGAGAAAGCCTTTAAGGTCTACCATGTACTTTTCATTTTTATTTTGGAGAAACAGGCTCGGAGGGTTGGCTGTCGCATCCTAACCTCCAGCACCATACACGCATGCACACGCACGACCTTTCCTAGGCAGGTGTGCTGCATGGCACAGCACCCAGAATTTTGTGCTTGTGGGATGGATTAATGAGGACCTGTTTTGACTCTGGCTGTCATAGCCTCAGCTACTCCAGTTGACCAAACTTCTCTTTCACTGCCCTCTGCTGGCCTTTGGGCTCCTGAGTCCTTTTCAGTTCAACATGGAAAAGGGTGGAACACACTGCCCCTCGTGCCTGGACCAGGTCCTTACACCTAAAGGGTGGAGAGGGGTTGTGAGATGGCCTATTGGTTAGGAACACTGGCTGCTCTTCCAGAGGACCCGGCTTTGATTCTCAGCACCCACATCGTGGCTCACGACTGTGTGTAACTCCAGTGGTGCATGGACATACCTGCAGGAAAAACACTCATACACATAAAATAATTCATTTTTTGAAGGATATAGAAAACAATGTGCCAGGGCCACAAGGTTGCATAAGTTTCCTCCAAGATTTCAATCCTGCTTAGATTTCCTTGGACAGGAAGATGAACGACCCAAAATAAAATTCCACTTGTACCACATCTTTAATCTGAGAGCTCAGGAGGCAAAGGCAGGAAGATTTCTGAGTTTGAGGCCAGCCTGGTCTATAGATTGAGTTCCAGGACAGCCAGGGATACTCAGAGAAACCCTGTCTCTAAAAACCAACCAAACAACCAAACCACCAAACCACCAAGCAAACAAACCCCATTTCTTGCTGTTTGGAGAATGGTTTATAATGAGAGTAGAAGCCAGGACTCCAGGTAACTAGTTGTCCATTGCTGTGATTTAGGGTAGAGGTGTGTCATGGTTTGAATTTGCTTGGCCCAGGGAGTGGCACTATGTGAGGTGTGGCCTTGTGGGAGTAGGTGTGTCTCTGTGGGCGTGGGCTTTAAGACCCTCATCCTAGCTGCCTGGATGTCAGTAGTCTGCTAGCAGCTTTCAGATGAAGATGTAGAACTCTCAGCTCGTCCTGCACCCACCGTGCCTGACTGGATGCTGCTGCCATGTTCCTGCTTTGATGATGCTGGACTGAAACTCTGAACTTGCAAGCCAGCCCCAATTAAATGTTGTCCTTATAAATGTTGTAACACCTTGGTCCTGGTGTCTGTTCACAGCAGTAAAACCCTAACTAAGACAAGGTGACAGAATGCTAACCAGGGGGTATGGCATGAGAATGGAGGACATTAATACACTCTATAGGTTTTGGAAGACGATAAAGTTTTAGCAGTAGGTGAGGAGGGAATCAAAGGTAGGATGTAGGTATTCAACTGGACCCGTAAATGGCGGGGGCAGCAGAGAGAAGGTGAGGGAGGGAGAGGGGGGAGTGAGCAGCAAGCAAGGTAAGGAAACGGTTTGAGGTGAGGTCCTACTGTTTGGGAGTGTTTATGTGTGGGGGTGTGGGTGTCACATTGTGGCCTGGCTGGCTTCTACCTCAGCGTGAGGAAGTTTGGAGATGAGAGGCCTGACTTGTGTTCTGGAAGCTAGGAAATCATAAAACCTTTCCTCCTTCATCTCTTCTAACCACACTTTCTTTGCAAGAATCAGATTGCAGAAGAAGGAAGGCAAAAGCTTGGGGAGAGAGGATCCTAAGGTGGAGAGGCGTGGCTCCCTTTAGTAACACATGATTCCGCCCTTTGCTATAAAGTTACAGTTACTTCTTTAGAATGCATTGGGGCCTTTCAGGAGGAGAGAACGGGTCAGACCAGGAAAGAGTTCTACAAGAGAAAATTTTTATAAGAAACCCTTCCCTCCAAATGTCTGCCTCCAATCTGGGATTTGGATTTAGAAAAAGAAGTTCAAAAGCAGCTTTAAAGCGGCAGCAGCAAGCAGAGAATTGCGTATGCACACAACCCGGCAGCAAAAAAAGGAAGTTGGATGGCAGATGTGGGGACTCACTCTGGCTCCGCCCCTCTGCATCTGCCAATCGAAATGAAAGAACGCCAGAGGTAGGGCGCCGGGCAGGACGGCAAAATCCAAGAAACATTGAAACACCAGAGTGGCCAAGTTGAGCTCTGAGTTTCTTTTCCTACAAGAACTCACTGTTGTTGCTCTTACAAAAACTTAGGTGGGAAAAATATCTAACACATTCGAATAATATCAAATAGTACCACCACTCTGTAGTTTAGAGTTCCTTGCCCACGTGCTTATTTAAAATAAATTAAAATATAAGTCAGAAAATTTAGATGCTTAAACTGGAGAGATGGCTTGTTTTTTTGTTTGTTTGTTTGTTTTTGTTTTTGTTTTTGTTTTTTAAAGACAGTTTCTCTGTGTTGCCCTGGCTACCTGGAAGAAGACCAGGCTGGCCTCTGAGATCCGTCTGCCTCTGCTGTCCAGAGTGCTAGGATTAAAGGTACGTACAATCACTGCCTGAGAGATGACTCTTACAGAGGACCTGGATTCCATTCTAAGTACCCATCAGGTGGTTCATAACCATCTGTAGCTAGTTCTAGATGATCCAATGCCCTCTTCTGACCTTGGCAGACACATGGTGCACATTCATACATGCCGGCAAATCACCCACACACAAAATAAAATGAATCAGTCTAATCATTAAAATAAAAAACTCCAAAATTTCACACACACACACACACACACACACACACACACACACACACACCCCACAACCAGGTATGTTGGCATCCTGCATTCCCAGCCCTTAGGAGGCATAGGCAGGAGAGTTGCTAGTATAAGGCCACCTGGGCTGTATCATAGCATTTCCTAGGCCAGCCTGAACTGTTTAGGAAGACCCTGCCTCAAAAACCCAAAAGAAGAGTTCCAGGCCAGGCTAGCTTACAGAGTGAATTCCATAACAGCCAAGGCTACACAGAGAAATCCTGTTGAAAAACAAAACAAAACAAACAAAACGTGTGTGTGTGTGTGTGTGTGTGTGTGTGTGTGTGTGTGTGTGAGAGAGAGAGAGAGAGAGAGAGAGAGAGAGAGAGAGAGAGAGAGAGAGAGAGAAGGTACTAATAGAGGACAACTTGGGAGAGTTGATTCTATCCATTCACCAAAATGGGTATGTAGGATCAAATTTAGGTTGTCAGACTTGGTTGTAGGTAGGTGCCTTTAACTACTGAACAATCACTTGGGCCCTACTGTAAAATTCTTTTAACCTTTCTGCACTGTATTTCCTTCAATATTTTCATAATAAAATGTTAGGGTACCATGGTCTGAGAATAAAGAATTACAAATTTTTATCTCAGTGAGTACATAGTTTTTATGTGAGGTGGTGAAAGATTTTTTTAAACTTAGCTCTTTTTTAAATTATTTATTTAATGTTGTGAGTACACTGTAGCTGTCTTCAGATGAACCAGAAGAGGACATTATATCCCATTACAGATGGTTGTGAGCAACCATGTGATTGCTGGGATTTAAACTCAGGACATCTGGAAGGGCAGTCAGTGCTCTTAACTGCTAAGCCCCGATGGTGAAAAGTTTTTAAATTTTTAATATTTATTTAAATACATATGCATATGCACACACATCTATATGTTCAAGCGAGTCTTGCCCACATGTTTGAATGTGTACCAGAAGGTGTTGAACCTCCTGGAACAGAAGATTGTGGGACACTATAATAGCTAAGAGCTAATTCTCTTAATCTCTGAGCCATTCTTTTTCCAGTTCCAATGGGAACACTTTCAGGGTTAGAGATATGACTCAGCAGTAAAGAGCACATGTGGGTCTTGCAGAGAACCTTCAAGTCCCAGAATCCACATGGTGGTTCACAAGCCTTGGCTTCAAGGGATTCAACAGGCACACAAGTGATACACGTGCATGCAGAACATTCATACACATAAGGTAAATAATTCTTAAAAATTCTTTATAATTCTTATTTTGAATACTGAGTTTGAGAATTGTCACTCTGGTCCTCATAACTGACTGGCCACAGTGCTAGATGCATAGAATTATAACATTAGGTGGACGCAGAAAGATCAGAAACTCAATGTTATATCCTGTAAGTAGAACCTAGAGATATTTGAGGTCAGCCTTGGACACATAATGTCATAGAGGGAGGAGGGGGAGAAGGAAGGAAGGAAGGAAGGAAGGAAGAAAGAAAGAAAGAAGAGGATTTAGTCTGTAGTGGCTATCATTATCTGTAAAATGAGGTGACTCGACCCACCCAGAAGATCCCTTCCAGCTATGTAATTTCAAACTTCAGTGAAGGAAAAATAATAATTAAAAATAAGTTTCCAAAGCTGGATCTTGTCAGGTGCCTGTAGTCACAGCTATTTAGGAGGCTGAAGGAGGATCCCTTAAGGCCAGGAATTTAAGACCAGCCTACACAAGGTAACAAGGCCCCAGCTGAAAAAAAATACATTCTCTGCGCAATCAAAGCAACAAGAGGAGTAAGAATTCCCTGAGAACAAGGACTCACTGGCTTCCTTTATAACAACTGGACATCTGACACTGGTCTCAGCACGGTAAAAGAGACAAATGTATAGAATAATTCTTAGGGGGGAAGAGAAGGGGAAAAATAAATAAATAAGGGAACAGGGAAGCGGACATGGCTGGCCCAGGGAATGACCTGAACAGGAGACAATGGTTCTGTGGGTGGGAACAGGGTGTGCAAAGGACTAGGTAGTTTCTCCCCAAGGCTAAGCACAGCCAGGTGGCGGTGGTGGGTGTGAGAAAAGCAGGCCGTGTAAATAAAACGGTTCTCAAATCTTCAGAACCGCCTCGGCGACAGTACACCACGAGCCTTGGAACCGCAGCCCCTTCCCTACCCCGCCACGCCCACACGTGGAACTCTAAAACGCACGCTCCCCCAACACAAAAAGGCTGGTTCTGGTTAACTGTTGGAACGCCGAAGAAACGCCCGCCTCTGGACACGCCCCCGCTCCTGTCCCTGATTGGCTAGAGAATTTAAAGACCAGGCCGGTGATTGGGTAATTTTTTTATTCCTAGTATTTGAAAGTTCTTAGTGCCTTGGCTTTGCTGCCGGCCGGTTCAGATCTGCCTTTTCATCCGAAAGCAACCAGTGAGTCTGTCGGATCCTTGAGGTGGGAGGCAAAGAACGTGACTATTTTAGTGATCCTCGCTGGGAGAGGTACTGATTCGTGGGTCAGACGGAGGGACAATGGATTCCTGGGCCCGGAGGTTCCATACATTCCCTAAGAATTCACCCTTTCCAAAGCACTGGAATCACACTGACCCTGATACCTACTAATTGGTTTATGAAGGGGGTGTGCCTGTCTCAGCCTGTTTTCACCTCCAGCCAGTCTCCTTCCCATCGCCCAACGTGTGGTTATTGTTCTGCTTCCTGGGTAGAAGTCCCTGATGAGTCCGGTGTTGGCCTGGGTGGGTCTTTTTTTTTTTTTTTTTTTTTTTTTTTTTCTGTTCAGGAACACCTTTCTAATGTGGCCATTGCAGGACAGTTGCTCGTCAGTCCTAAGTGCAGTTAATGCCACCTTCCACCTCTCCGAGAGCTACAGCAGAGGACGTTTCTCCTCGCTCTAGAGTGCTTGGAATATCTTGGTGGCACCTCCTGTTACCAGTGACAACCTGCTTGACCCTAAGTGATCTGGACAGGATTTTCTGTCACGGCAGCCATACTGCCTATTACACCCCGATTTTCTGTGACTTGTGTGCTTCGGTCCCTGAACGCCTGCAGAGGCATTGGAGATGCCTTCTAGCACTGAGGTGGCGACCGATGAATGTGATGACACCGAGCTGCGGTGCCGGGTAGCCGTAGAGGAGCTGAGTCCTGGAGGGCAACCTCGCAAGCGCCAGGCTCTGCGCGCCGCAGAGCTGAGCCTAGGTCGGAATGAACGCCGCGAGTTGATGCTGCGACTGCAGGCACCCGGACCCGAAGGGCGGCCACGCTGTTTCCCACTGCGCGCCGTGCGCCTCTTCACCCGCTTCGCCGCAGTTGGGCGCAGCACTTTGCGACTCCCGGCCGATGGCGTGCCCCGGGCTGGCTCAGTGCAACTGCTGCTCTCTGACTGTCCCCCGGAGCGCTTGCGCCGCTTCCTGCGCACCCTGCGCCTGAAGCTGGCGGTCGCCCCTGGGCCGGGACCCGCCTCTGCCCGTGCGCAATTGCTCGGTCCGCGGCCCCGAGACTTTGTCACGATCAGTCCAGTGCAGCCGGAGGAACTGCGCCGTGCTGCGGCCACCAAGGCTCCAGACTCAGCGCTGGAAAAGCGGCCAATGGAATCCCAGCCTAGTATGGTGAGGACCAGAAAGGGAGTGGAGAGCTTTTATTGAGGATCAAGGAAACCCAGGAGGTCCGAGGTTGGGGGAAGATAGTCAGCAGTATTAAGGAGACAGCTGGTGATCTGAAATGCCCATCATTTGAGAACGGTGATGATGAGCTGTAAATCACCCATGCTTCCCCTCCAGTAATTCTTTAGATAAGCTGAGAACAGGAAAATAGCATCCAGGCCATATCCAAAGAGATAGTGGCAGAGAAGACCAGGCAAGGAAACTTAGGAAGGAAGAAAGAGTATTAGAGTCCCAGAAGAGAGGAGCTTTTGGAACGGAGCGGGTCAGGAACAGGCAATAATCCAATCACCTGAGGAGAAAACCCGTCAGGAGAGTCTGACAAAGCTTTTAGATGCAATCAGGTGTGGTCGCCAGTCTAAGACGCCTGGCATTGAACGGGTGAAAAGCCAGAAGTGGAGGCTAGTATCCGTTGGGACTGTCTTCAGATGACCCAGACCTGCTCAAAGTTCCAAGTGAAGCCTAGAACAAAGCAAAGGGCTGTTTTGCAATGCATACAGACCAAGCAACATGGCAGGAGGTTCTGACACAGCCCTGTTCCTCCCAGGAAGCTCCAAGGTGGCCCCTGCCTGTGAAGAAGCTACGCATGCCCTCCAGCAAACCGAAGCTTTCCGAAGAGCAGGCCGCTGTGCTGCGGATGGTTCTGAAAGGCCAGAGCATATTCTTTACCGGGAGTGCAGGTAATAGAGAAAGAATGGCGTGGTGGGTAGCTCTAGGGTGGCACCGGGGAGCAGGCAGCTCTGACTTTGTCTACCCACCAGGGACAGGGAAGTCCTACCTGCTGAAACATATCCTGGGTTCCCTGCCTCCTACTGGCACTGTGGCCACTGCCAGCACTGGGGTGGCAGCCTGCCACATTGGGGGCACCACCCTTCATGCCTTTGCAGGTAAGTGTGAACCCCTGGGCTTGGGTTAAGAGCACGCCAGACTTGTGGAAGGAGAGATGGGGGGAGGGGGCGCCGGGGTTTCAGCACAGACTGAATAGTGTCACTCCTAGGCATCGGTTCAGGCCAGGCTCCCCTGGCCCAGTGTGTGGCTCTGGCCCATCGGCCTGGTGTGCGGCAGGGCTGGCTGAACTGCCAGCGTTTGGTCATTGATGAGATCTCCATGGTAGAGGCAGACTTCTTTGACAAGTTGGAAGCTGTGGCCAGGTCAGTACGTAGAGCAAGGGCATGAGGTCTGAGTCTGGTTATTTTCCCCAAGGGGTTTGCCCACCCAGCATCTATCTCTAAAGCACTCCTTGCTCCCATCCAGAGCTGTCCGGCAACAGAAGAAACCATTTGGAGGGATCCAGCTTATTATCTGTGGGGACTTCCTACAGTTGCCGCCAGTGACCAAAGGTTCCCAGCATCCTCGATTCTGCTTTCAGGTACTGGTCACATCCTAACCCTGACCTGTGCTTGTGAGGAGGGACTTACACCCTGATTCTGATCCTATGCTTGTGGGGGAGTCTTCTCTGATTACCCAACTCACCCCTACCCTTTCCCCACCAGGCCAAGAGCTGGAGGAAGTGTGTACCAGTGACTCTGGAGCTGACTGAGGTGTGGAGGCAAGCAGACCAGACCTTCATCTCTCTCCTGAAGGCTGTGAGATTAGGCAGGTGGGTACTGGAATGGGATAAGGATGCATGCACGAGTCTGTATTGTTATGTTTGTGGGTGGCAGGCTTCATATAGCTGAGGCTGGTCGAGAATTTGCAGTATGGCCTTGAACTCCTGATCCTCTTACCCGTATCTCATCAGTCCTAGGATTTACAGGCTTTTGGTAACCATACCTAGTTCAGGGAAGAGGGAGAGATGCTTGTTTGTCCTTGGGAATGAGCAGTTTGTACAGGAAAACAAGTTTGGGACAACTTAGGATAGAATGTAGTCAAGAATGTTATAACACCAATCAATCAATCAATATACGTTATGGCACTGGGCATTGTGGCACTCAATTGCAACCACAGGACTCAAGAGGCTGAGGTGGAGGATAGTGAGCTTGAGGCCATCCTGGGCAGTTTAAGAAGACACTATTTCCCCAGCTCCGAAAAAAAAAAAAAAGAAGAAGAAGAAGAAGACACTATCTCAAAGAAACCAACACCAAACACTCCTTACAGCATACCTCACATTGAAACACAGGCTAGCTGGCTGGAGAGACAGTTGAGTCAGGAAAGTGCTTATTACAGAAGCCTGAGAACCTATGTTTGGATTCCCCAGTGCCTGTGTGAAAAGTTGAAGTTGACAGCAGATACCTGTAAACCCCTGTGCTAGGGAAGTCAAAACAGGAGAATTCTTGAGTTCGCTGGCCTGGTGAGTAAGCTCCAAATTCAGTAAGAGACTCTGTCTCAAAAAACAAAGAAATAAAAAAGGTAAAAAGTGCCAGGTATAGAGGCACATGACTTTAAATCAACACTCTGAAGGCAAGTGGATCTCTGTGAGTTCAAGGCCAACCTGGTCTACATAGTGAGTTCCAGGACAACTAGGGCTACATAGTGAGAATCTGTCTCGAAAAACAAAAACAAAGGCTAAAGGAAACTGAGGAAGTTGACTTCTAGCTTGTAGAAGTGCTCGTGCTAAAAAATGCATGCTGAAAGGGACCGGATATAGATCTCTCCTGAGAGACACAGCCAGAGCATGTCCAATACAGAGGTCAATGCTAGCAGCAAACCACTGAACTGAGAACAGGACCCCCTTTGGGGGACTTAGAGGAAGGACTGAAAGAGTTGAAGGAGTTTGCAACCCCATAAGAACAACAATGCCAACCAACCAGAGCTTCCAGGGACTAAACCACTACTGAAAAACTAGACATGGACTGACCCAGGACTCCAACTGCATAGGTAGCAGAGAATAGCCTTGTTGGGGCACCAGTGGAAGGGGAAGCCCTTGATCCTGCCAACATTGGACCCTTAGTGCAGGGGAATGGTGGGGGCAGTAAGGGGGATAGATGGGGGGAACACCCATATGGGGGAGGGGGAAGAGGAGGGATAGGGAGCTTATGGACAGGAAACCAGGAAAGGGAATAACATTTGAAATGTAAGTAAAGACATATATCTAATAAAAAAAATAATACAAAAAAAAAGAGACGTGCACACACATGCGCGCAAACACACACACACACACACACACACACACACACACGAGAAAAAGAAAAAAGAAGAAAAAAAATACTCAGGCTAGCTATTGCAGTAAAAGCAGTAGGCAGATGGCTAAAAGGCGGATCTGATGACGGGATAGTCAGTATTCCAGTGTATCAACACCAGCATCCTACTGAGGCCTGCAAACCTCTGGCCTGGGGTCACTCATGATATACTGCTTCCTCAGGAACACTGTGGGTTCCTCGGGGCAGACACAGCAGCAGGTCCACCTGTATTCAGAGTCCAGCACCCTGTCCCCATGCTCACTGTTCACACCTAGGGACAAGCAGACTGGCTAGGGGCTGGGTAGCAGCAAATCTTACATTGGTGCCCCTTTTGGGCTCCAAGACTTGGCCTATGCAGCAGGCCATACTGTCCCCACCTTTTCTGGTGTCCAGGGGATCTCTGGTCTGACACTGAAGCCCCCACAGATGTTCAGATGAAGTGACCCGCCAGCTCAGGGCCACAGCTGCCCATAAGGTGGGACGAGATGGAATTATAGCCACGAGACTGTGCACCCATCAGGATGATGTGGCCCTTACCAATGAGAAGCGGCTGAAGGAACTACCAGGTGAATACAATGCTTGGGTTGGACAAAACCAGCTGGGAGGGGCCATCAGACAGGTGTGACCCTCCCCTCCAACCCCACCCCACATCCCTGGAAAACCGGGCCCAAGCTCTGTGTACATTCACAGATGAAACTATTACCCAAAGGCTGTAGTGGGCTGATTCCAAGGCCCTGGCTAGACCTGAGCTGTCCCCAGTCCATCCCCCACAACCATCTTGATCTAATACATTTGTGGAAACTGAGCCACAAGTCAATGTATAACATGTTTTCTCACTCTTCCTTTTCCAGGTGATGTACACAGCTTTGAGGCTATAGACAGTGACCCTGAGCTAAGCCGGACCCTGGATGCTCAGTGCCCTGTAGGCCGTGTCCTTCAGTTAAAGCTGGGGGCTCAAGTGAGTGGGAAACGGGGGTGGGGTGGGGAAATCCCTGACTATTAACACTCTACCAGGGGTTGGGGATTTGGCTCAGTGGTAGAGTGCTTGCCTAGCATGCGCAAGGCCCTGGGTTCGGTCCCCAGCTCCGAAAAAAAAAAAAAAAAAAAAAAAAAGAAAAAAAGAAAACACTCTACCAAGGTCCCTTGATAGTTGAGACCTACTGTGACCACTCCCCACCCCCTTTCCTGTCTTCTTCCACCCTCTTATCTTCTTTTAACATCAAGAGCCCTGTCAAGCGATTCCACTTTGGACAAGTCTCTTCCTTACTGAAGCTCAGTCCTTAGGTGAAATGTCTCCCCATGGTAATATCCCTCATGATATGAGGTATACTACCCCAATAGTAGTATTCCTTATAGATGGGCAGCTTCTGGCTCCTCCTCTGTGGGCATGGCCAAGAATGGTAAGACTCTCCTCAGGGTCCACTGGGCACATGTGGGAAATGCAAGCATTGTGGTTGAAAGAGGCGTGGCAGACGCTAGTGTCATTCCTCAAATTTTGTGGTCTTCCAAGGCAGGCATAATCCCTTAATTCCCTACCCCCCTTTTTAAAAACAAGATAACTATGTAGACCCAGCTGGCCTGGAACTTGTTGACTAGGGTGGCCTTGAACTCTGGAGATCCACCTGCCTCTCTGCTTCCTGAGTGCTGGGATAGAAAACATGTCCACCAAACCCAGCTAGGTCTAACTCTTTTCAAAGTCCTGTGATGCAGGTTACCCTCCTGGTTTTATCACCTTCTCTCTGGGCAATTTGATGACTCCTAAGCCCCTTTGACACAAGATAAGGCCAAGATATTTCCAGGAAAATAATGTATCTTGTCACAGAGGTCTTGTGCTAAGACTCCCCCATCCTCTCTCTGAACCCTAAGTGCTAGAGGAGTCAGGCCCAGGGAGGGTCCCTCTTCATCCCTGCACTTCCTCCTCTGCAGGTCATGCTGGTGAAGAACTTAGCAGTGTCTCGGGGCCTGGTGAATGGTGCCCGAGGGGTGGTAGTCGGGTTTGAGTCAGAAGGAAGAGGTGAGTGATGTTGAAGGGAGAGGTCATGCTGCTTGGGTTCATTTCACAGCAGGACAAGCTGTAGGCTTGCTAAAAGGTGGGACTTCTCCATGCCTTCCTCAGGGCTTCCCCGGGTACGGTTCCTGTGTGGCATCACTGAGGTCATCCGCACCGACCGCTGGACAGTACAGGTCACTGGGGGCCAGTACCTCAGCCGGCAGCAGCTTCCCCTACAGCTAGCCTGGGCAATGTCCATCCACAAAAGCCAGGTGACTATCCAGTGCAGGGGTGAGCACAATAGGACAGAGTGGGCAGGCAATGCTGAGCCAGGCTGGCCTCAAACTCATCATGTAGCTGTGGAGGACGCTGGCCTTGATCTCCTGCTGTTATTACAAGTATGCACCCGCCTGGGTTATGTGGATGCTTCCATTCAATCTGAACCCAGGGCTTCCTGCCTGTTAGGCATGCTACCAGTCAGGCTCCACCCCCAGCCCTATACTTTTCTTTTCTTTCTCTCTCTTTTTTTTTCCCCCGGAGCTGGGGACTGAACCCAGGGCCTTGCGGTTGCTAGGCAAGCACTCTACCACTGAGCTAAATCCCCAATCCCCTAAACTTTTCTTTAGCATACCTCTTGGTCCACATTCTTCTCTCCCTTTCTAGACCCTCCTCTGCCATTTCCTGACCATGACCAGAACAGGTTAATCTCTGTAACAACCATACCAGGCGTAGATATAACTGAAGAGTTAGCAATTCACAGGCAGAAAACAAAGGTGCTGAGAAAGCTTCCCAGGTGTCACAGCTAGTGGAGAGGCAGAGTTTAGCTCTGTACAGATTTAGCCCTGCACCCGTCTGACCATTGTCTGAGCTTTCTCTGTCTGCCCCTTAAGCTCTCCTATGTTTAAGGCTCTGGATAGGGGCTGGAGAGATGGCTTAGTGGTTAAGAGCACTGGCTCATCTTCCAGAGGTTCTGAGTTCAATTCCCAGCAACCATATGGTGGTTTATAACCATCTATAATCAGATCTAGTGCCCTCTACAGTCCTGGTAGGCATACATGCAGGCAGAACACTGTATATGTAATAAATAAATAAATCTTTAAAAAAAGACTCTAGGTTGATGAGGCCATCCAGGCACAGTAGCTGGGTTGGTGAAAGTCATTTGAATGTAAGGGACTTCAGGCAAAATTGGCTTTAACTCTTCCTCCATCACCCAGGGCATGTCTCTGGACTGTGTAGAGATCTCTCTGGGCCGTGTGTTCGCCAGTGGTCAAGCCTATGTGGCCCTCTCCCGGGCCCGTAGCCTCCAGGGTCTACGTGTGCTAGACTTCGACCCCACTGTGGTTCGATGCGACTCCCGAGTGCTGCAATTCTATGCCACCCTGCGGCAGGGCAGGGGCCTCAGTCTGGTAAGAAGTCACCTAAAGAGGGCCCTCCTGGGTGTGGGCAGGCTGAGAAGGAGGCCTAGCAGTGAATCTTTACTGATTCCTTTCTGGTGGAGGCAGA
Organism: Rattus norvegicus; assembly: GCF_021556685.1. Taxonomy (NCBI): domain Eukaryota; kingdom Metazoa; phylum Chordata; class Mammalia; order Rodentia; family Muridae; genus Rattus; species Rattus norvegicus. The sequence continues at coordinate 73,832,091 of NC_141541.1, forward strand.
AGGAAAGAGGTGTTGGTCCCCAGGCTGTGGCCCTGGGGATTGGCACAAACCTGTGACTGGCTTTCTGGTTCTGACCTAGGAGTCGCAAGACGATGAGGAGGCAAGCTCAGATCTGGAGAACATGGACCCAAACCTCTGACCTCGGCTGAAAGAGAAGACAAGCTTCTAGTTCTTTCATGGGTCAAGGCCCTAGGAATCAACTGGGAAGAGGCCCCTGTTTCTTCCCTCATTCAGCCTCTGGTAGGGTTAAGGGACACAGTCTCCTATCTACTTAACTAGCTTAGCCTCGATTTTACCTGTTCTCCTGGAGAAATGACTTCCAGGGTCAGAAACTAGAAATGGTAATGGTTATCAGAGGACAAAGCTCTCCACAGAGGCTGGGACAGTCACAGAGTTCTTAGCTGCAGACTGGAGAGAGGCAGTGCGGGCAGGTGCTTCAGCAGCCTGTCTTATTACACTGCATGTGTTTGTCTTGTGTGCATGTGCATGCACAGCACAGTGCACATGTGAAGGTCAGAGGACAACTTGAGGAAGTTAGTTTTCTCTTCCCCATGTGTGTTCTGGGGGTTAAATTCAGGTCATAGGGCTTGTTATCAGGCACTTATCCCAGGTGAGCAAACTTGCTACTGGGGTAGTAATTTTCCTTTCGTTATTATAACAAAATATATAAGGCTGGGCACTTTATGTAAAAGTGATTTATTTGTACAATAAGCTCACAGTTCTAGAAGACTAAACATGTGGAACCGGCCTACGCCCAGCTTTGCTGGGGTTGGACGGTAGCTGGCAGTACATGGCAGGGACATGTGCAGCAGGATCGTATGAGACAGGCAGCGGGAGACAGTGATTCTGGGGAGCGGCATTTATCCATTCATGAGGGCAAGACCCCCTCCATGCAATCCATCTCTTTTTTTTTTAAAGATTTATTTATTATATATAAGTACACTGTAGTTGTCTTCAGACACACCAGAAGAGGGCAGCAGATTCCATTACAGATGGTTGTGAGCCACCATGTGGTTGCTGGGATTTGAACTCAGGTCCTCTGGAAAAGCAGTCAGTGCTCTTAACCACTGAGCCATCTCTACAACCCGCAATCCATTTCTTAAGGGTTACATCATCCTAACACTGCTACACTAGGGACTAAGCTTCCAGCACATAAACCTATAAGGAAAACCATCCAAACTACAGCAGGAGCCTAGAGGGGATTCAGGCCAGACACAAGCCCAAGATAGAAGTTTAATTATCTTCACAGCTGAGCTCAGCCTAACACAGCCCCACGTAAACATCATCCTGAGCCTGACTGAGAACAGACACTGCAAACTGTGCCCTTTGTAGGGGAGAGGCCATGTTTAGAAATGGATGTTCCCTGTTGTATTTATTAGGGCCAAATAAAACTGTGAACTGTGTCACTGTGCCTCCTGCCTGGTCTCTCCCTCACTGAGGGGATGCACAGAGGTGCTTGTCCAACCACCTCAAGGACCCAGATCACAGCAACCTGATGTGAGGAGGTTCTGTTTGTAGCAACTGTCTTTCAAACAATGGATCAACAAGGAGAGTAACTATCAGGCACAAGTTAAGACAAAGATACTCTAGAGCAGTTCTAAGTCCCTGCTCACCCTGAGACTCTGGCTTTGATGTTTGGATAGGGAAGGAGCCATCAACAAACTATCTTCAGTTTATCAAAAAGCATGATGGAGGGGTCAGAGAGATAGCTTGGTGGTTAACAGCCTAGTTATGCACGCCTATGCTCTTGCAGTGGATTGCAGTTCAGTTCCCAGCACCTATATCAAGTAGGTCATAGACCTTGCCGCCTGTAACTCCAGGGCCAGGAAGCCAGTGAGGCCAGAGGTGTCAGATCCCTGAAACCAGAGTTACAGGTGGCTGTAAGGCACCTGACTTAGGTGCTGGAAATGGAACTCAGGTCCTCTGCAGTAGAAGTTGGTGGGTTTTGTTTGTTTTTTTTAAAACAGAATCTCAATTGTTTGGGAGCCAGATGCTGGGGTGGAAGCTGCTAGCCCAGAGAGGCAGAGAAAACAGCCAGCTGGTCTTCCTCCTCAGTCTCACCAGGATTGCCCTCCCTCACACCGTCTCAAAAAACCTCCTTCAAACTGAATTCCCCTCCTTTCTACTTCCTGTGTGTGTCTGTATCCGTCCTGACTCTCTTTACTCTCTGTTTTTTTTTTTTCCTTACTAATCTCATGTTTACCTCCTGTCAACTGGTTGCTTGCTCTGCCTTTTGACCTAAGATTGACTTTATTTAATCCTGTTTACAGTGTTGAAGCAGAAAGCTGTTGGATTAAATGTGTGCTAAGGCTGAGCCACACCACTAGAAACAGATTTTTCCAGCAAATAACACAATCTCAGGGTTCACACTGTGATCAAACATCCTGCAACATTTTCCCCTTTTGTCTAAATGAAAGGGAAAGCTATTAACTCTAATATAGTAAAAATATTTACAGTAATGAAGATATTTCTGCCAAGCTTTCTACAATGTCTAGCTTCATTGTATTTGGAAGTCCAAGGATTAAGCATTTTTGAGTTCTAAGTTCTGTACAATGTTCGTGTCAGTCTCATATGAGCTCAGCAATTTGATTGTCATGAGTGGTTTGTAGTCCAAAGCTGATCTTTGGGTGGTGTTTGTCAGCTTAGGGCAATCCTGGTCAGGTAGAGCATAGCAGCCAACCCAAAGGTGTTCTCTGTTTGCACAGAACCTGGTGGCTGAAGAGACATGGGACAGTTCTGTCCAGCGGTTAGCGTTCCCACAATCCAGGTGGCTTAGTCATTGCAGGACCCCATCTTCTTGGAGACCTAATAGGTTACTGTTAGGAATGGTAGAAAACCGAGACATTTTAAATGCCACATTCAGCAGATCTCAGAAAGGTTTGAGGACCACATCTGAGGTACACAAACTGTGTTCCTAGTTACTTGCTTCAGACTGGAACCTGAAAACAGGTACAGAAAGCTCAATGAAGATCACTTCGAGAATTAGTATTCTGTGTGATGACAGAAAATTTATATATACACAATAGTCTTATAGATTTTGAGATAATATTTATACCCTAAGGAAAGTCTTAGAGAGTCAACTGAAAACCAAAAGCATAAGAGATTAGTGGCAATAGAATAGTCAGTCCCTTATTGTTTTCTTCTGTCCAGGTGGCTCTTCTGATAGGAGACAGAGATTTCGGATTTTCCTTTAACAAGCATGAGTGGGTTTAGAGAATGAGAGAGTCTCGCTCCAACCCCAAAGCCCATTTGCCTCTTATGTCTGTAGAGGGCAGCAGAGGTAAGCATTTGGGGATCTGCCATGGGCCAGCTACATGGCAGGAAAAAAGAAAGGAATACCTGCCAAGGCTGCCCCCCACCACCAGCGCTGCCTCAGGTGGGAAGGGGCAGCTACTTAGGCAAGATGGTGGCATTGGTGCCAGTGCTAGTCTGGGGCTCCGAGCTGTGATTTCAAACCAGTGGGCTGGAGGTGGGTAATACCACTTGGCCAATTTACCCTTTTTCTTGGGACATTTTCTCTTTTTCTTCAGATGTTTTACTTGTCCAGTGGTCTCAAGATTCCTTACTTAGATGTTTTTATTCTCCTGGAAAGATAAAAGCAAAACCCTGCTCACGCCCTAACTCTCAGGGGTTATTTTTTTTGGCAGTTTATATCTTTCCTAGAGCAAAATGGTTTTTTGTTTTGTTTGGCAATAGAAAAGGTATTATCTTTCAATTGAAATTTAAAAAATTTGAAACTAAATAGATCTTAGTATGTGTAAATATACCTATATATATTCCCCTTTCTCTTTATATATATATATATGTGTGTGTGTGTGTGTGTGTGTGTGTGTATTTTTTTTCAAGGTTTAAGTGTATTTATTTTTAGATCACAAAGGATCACTTTGAATTTCAGTCTGCCTTTTGCAAGCAGCTTATACATTTAAATCACTGCAATTCTTATGTGCCTGCCTCTGCCTCCCAAGTGTTGGGATTAAAGGTGTGCACCACTGTCTGGCTATGGATTCTTTATAACAGTTGTTCTCATAGGGTTGCCCTGGTTCTCCATCTCCCCTTATTTTTTTTTAAAATATTTATTATATATAAGTACACTGGTGTCCAGACACACCAGAAGAGGGCATCAGATCCCATTACAGATGGTTGTGAGCCACCATTCGGTTGCTGGGATTTGAACTCAGGACCTCTGGAAGAGCAGTCAGTGCTCTAACCACTGAGCCATCTCTCCAGCCCTCCCCTTATTTTTTAGTGTTAGGGTTAAACTTTCAAGTTTTTCCAACTTGTATTTATCATCCTTGCTGATTGACTCTGAATTTGTTCCCTGGAAAATGCTAGATGCCAATTTTCCACTATTGGCTATTCTCAGACGTTTGTCTGTCTTGCCTGTATGAGCTATGTGCTCTCCGATGTCTTTGCTCAGGTTTGCCATTTCCATCGTGCCTCCTGGGACTGGGTATCTTGGCCATTCATCTGCCCGTTACTGGTTTTCCATCTTGATGACGTACAGTTGTAGCATTGCACACACCATGAGCTGAAGAAGATATTTTCCTTTTGCTTTCCTAGTTGTTTGTCTTATGGCCAATAGTGCTGTGCTGATTTTGTGGTTCCTTCCTCAGTATTGGCCATTCCATTCTCTGGTCTATAGTCTGCCATTTTCTATTAGCTTTGGTTCCACATCAGTGGTTAATGAAGCATCAGTAACCCACATGTTAGCCAAAGTTGTGACCATTCTGTCAGTCCCTACAGCTCAACCGGTGCGTCTTTGGGAGAGGGGCTAGCAGATCAGACAACTGAGCGATTTCCTCAGTGTGGGAAGGAAGGCACAGACCCCTTTGCTGCCACATCCTGGTCACAGAGGGTTTCAGATAGGTACCACATTGTGTGCTAAAATGTTTTTTTCTAAAAGATCTCAATCATTTGATTTTTACCAATGAGGACTCAGGAGCCAGATGCTGGGATGGAAGCCTGTTAGCTCAGAGAGGCAGAGAGAGCATCCAGCTGATCTTCCTCTCCAGCCCATGACCCTCGGGAATCTCCTCCCTCACACTGTCTCAACCTCCTTCAAACTGAATGTCCCACCCTTTCTACTTCCTGTGTTCCTCTCTATCCATCTTCCTGATGCCCTCTTACTCTCTATGGTGTTTTCTTACTAATCCTAGGTCGACTTCCTGTCAACTGGTTGCATGCTCTACCTCCTGACCTGTGGTTGAATTTATTTAACCTGTTTACAATATTCAAGCAGAAAGTTGTTGAATTAAATGTGTACTAGGGCTGATCTACACTTCAATTAAAAACATTTTTTTCCAGTAAATAACACAATCTCAGGATTCACAGTGTGATAAGATATCTTACACCAAGCAGTACACACTCTTAACCACAGAGCTATCCCTCTCACCCTGGAAGAAATGTCTCCTTGCTCCCAGAAGTCACATCAGGAAGGCATCTGCCTAGACCACCTGGGTGCCCAAAGGTCCTCTCCTAAAGCATTCTTGTTGTAAATCTGCTCCTGGAAGGCCTGGATAATAAAGGCAGGTGTGTTCCCTGAGGGACCTGCAGATATCACTTCCCCCGAGGCAGGGATGCATAAACCTAGCAGCTCTTTATTTTGGGGGCATCTAATTTGATCCATCCTGGAATGTATATCCCTGGGGGCTCTAGTGAAACCTCATCTGAGTCCGGAATCAAGACCGTCTACACTGAAGATGATGACACAGGGCTTCAGCGGCTGCTGACACATGTAATGACCACCATCCACAAGCAACAGTCAATCTCTCTCTCTCTCTCTCTCTCTCTCTCTCTCTCTCTCTCTCTCTCTCACACACACACACACACACACACACACACACACACACACACACACACACACACACACCCTATCTATGGGATAGAAGGAGAAGGGACAGCCTATCTAGGTTCTCACACCCTGGTAACCCTGTCACCCTCCTGATGCTCCCAGGAGACCTTCTCCCCAATCTCAAGGACCCTCCTTTCAACCTCTTCCCCACAGCATCATCTCAAGGATGTGGGTCTAGAAAGCAAATCCAGCTAAGCCTTGGGCAGCTTCAGGATTTTAAACAAAGAAGCCAGTGAGAGTGAGGGCTGATTTAGAATGGCAAAAAGGAGAGGAGGAGGCAAAAGCAACACAAAGGCAAACATGTCCCCAGTATTCCTCTCACCCAGATGACGTCAGGGACTAGCTGGCAAGATCATCCTCTTTTTTTTTTTTTCATAAATATTGATCAGTTATCCCTCACGTGTTAAGTGGTGGGCTCTGTATTGTAGATCCCATAGCATGCAAGACTTACATAGCCCACCTCAGGGTGCTAAAGGAGATCTACTAAAACTGGGACCAATTGGAAGACAGTCCCAGAATCTATGACAATGCTACATAACCAGAAAAGAGTTCAGGGCCCTCTAGAGGAACAGAACTGATAGAATAAATGTATGAACATGAGTATGTATATGTGTATGTGTATGAATAGACAGCATTTATTAGAATGGCTTACAGGCTGTGGTCCAACCAGTCCAACAATGGCTGTCCACCAATAGAAGGCCCAATAATCTGGTGTTGTTCGGTGTAGGAGGCTGGATGCTTCCCCTGCTTTTCAGTATACACTGGAATCTTGGAGAAGTAGACTCTAATGCCAGTGATTTGCCAGAAAGAGAGCAAACACAGGGTTCCTTCTTCCATATCCATTACATAAACTGCCAGCAGAGGTGTGGCCCAGATTAAAGGTGGATCTTCCTGCCCTAAAAGATCCAGCTTAGGGCTGGTGAGATGGCTCAGTGATTAAGAGCGCTGACCACTCTTCCAGAGGTCCTGAGTTCAATTCCCAGCAGCCACATGGTGGCTCACAACCACCTGTAATGGGATCCGATGCCCTTCTGGTGTGTCTGAAGACAGCTACAGTGTACTCACATACATAAGATAAACAAATCTTTAGAAAAATGATCCTCTCTCATCCACCTGACATTGTCCAGCCCTTCTATCGGAGAGTGGGACTAGGAAGTCCCGTTAGTAGGATGGAGACAGGGAGGAGAGGTGTCCCCTAGAAGCATTCTTCACTGTTGATTGCATTCCTCATCCTGTCATTCATTCATCCCCTGCTGTTGCCAGCCCCACTCCATATTTTACAGCCGCTTTGTGCTGTTGAGAGGCTAGTGCTCCACCGCTATTCTGAGAGGCTTTCTGATGAAGCGAACGGTCTGTGTGCTCAGACTCAGGAACAGAGCATTCTGCCTAGAAAGCCTAAGTGGAGAATAGAGATTGAGCCAAGGCTATAAGGGCTAACCTGGACTGTTCAGTCTAGACACGAGTCCAGAACACAGGCTCCCTCTACTGCACCCACTCCCTGCCCCACTCTGCTTCTAGTCTTAGCTCAAATGTCCCCTCCTCAGAGTCCCTCTCCATGACCATCTGTGATAACAATTCTTGGTTTTATACTTGACTCCATTAGGAATTAACTAAAACACAAGTGGCTGGGTATACCAGTAATAGATTTTTTTTCTTTTTAAATTTAATCACTTGAAGTAGGAGACCCACTTTAAACCTCGATATATGGTTTTTTTTTTTTTTTTTGGTTTTTTTTTTTTTTTTTTTTTTTTTCGGAGCTGGGGACCGAACCCAGGGCCTTGCGCTTCCTAGGCAAGCGCTCTACCACTGAGCTAAATCCCCAACCCCTTCGATATATGTTTTTAATTTCAGTGTGTAATTTTTTTATTTGCAATGTTTATTTTTAGGGTTTTAATTTTTTAAAGATTTTTTTGGATATTTTATATATTTACATTTCAAATGCTATCCCCTTTTCCCCTTTCTCATACACCCTCTCCCCTCCCCCTGCTTCTATGAGGATGCTCCCACTCCCACCTCAATGCCCTGGCATTCCCCTACATGGGGGAAACAAGACTTCACATGACCAAGGGCTTTTCTTCCTGTATCTTTTTATTTTTTAAGACTTTATTTTATGTATGTGAGCACACTGTAGCTGTTTCAGACACACCAGAAGAGGGCATCAGACTCCATTACAGATGGTTGTGAGCCACCATGTAATTGCTGGGAATTGAACTCAGGACCTCTGGAAGAGTAGTCAGTGCTCTTAACCACTGAGTCATCTCTCCAGCCCATCTTCTTACAGAGGCAGGATCTCTCCCACTCCAGGCTAGTCTCATATATTCAGGGCTAGCTTCAAACTCCCTATGTAGGATCCCTTTGAACTTCTGATCTTTCTGCATCCACCTCTGGAGTAGTGGGATTACAGGGAGCACCACCATGCTGATCTTATGCAGTCTAGGGATGGAACACTGGGTCTCCCGGATGCCAATCAAGCATTGTGCCAACTGATCTATATGCCCAACCAGGCGATAGTCTGCTGTCAAGTAGACCCGTTTTTTGGTTTTTTTTTTTTGTTTGTTTGTTTTTTATTAGTACACTTTTATTCTTCACTCACTGATTCAGTATTTACAGACACTATAGCGGGTCGGACTGCTGTACCATCCCCCCCACAGTTGCTATGTACAGGTAAGGGGCCTGCTTGGATCACCTGTATCTATCAGAGGGCACAGGGCTATCTGGGCCTGGAGCTTGAAGCAATGCTGTGCTTACTACCCCACTGGCATCAAGCCCTATGGGAACACAGAAGTTCTAACTCCTCTTGACCCTGTCCCCTACCCTGAGTACCTGCATGAGGCCAAGGAAGCTGGCACGGTTGGGAGAATTGAATAGTGCCAGCCTCATTCGAGCAGCCCTGCCTCTGACATTCCTAAGAGGAGACATGGTAATACTGAGGGGCTAAGTAGTGGCTCCTCTGGACCCCAGAGACGGAGATTAGGAGCCTAAGGTAGGCCCACGGCCAGGGCCACAACACTGAAGGCAAAGAGCCCCAGAGCCCTGCTCTGACTCACTAACAAGTCTGGGTGGTACGAGGACAGTTCAAACACTTGTCTCCACGATAGCTGTGGGACCCTGATAGGCTGTACATCCTACTAGGATACCCCATGCCCATTCCAGCTCAGCAGCCAGGTCCCTGAGTTTGGTGCTCTCCCAGAAGGAATCAAGAGTAGTAAGCCAAGCTTCTTCACAACAAGGACAGGCTGGTGGCTGGTGCTAGAGCACCAGGACCAATGCCTTCTGGGTTTCCCAGCTGGTACTGTGGTTATAAGAGACCTGGGCCCAGCAGAATGACAGCTGCTGGGAGAGAAAGCAGAGTCAGGAAGCTGGCCATGTTAATACAGTGGCAAGATGGCCAAAAGTCAAAAAAATAGACATCTCCAACAGGTAGAATATATATCCTGCTGCTCCTCAGATGGCCGTGGAGGCCACAGCACCCTCCAATTCCAGCTGCTGCTTCCTGAGCATTATGGAGCTGCCTTGTCCCTGCCAGACCCCAGAGCATAATGCAGAATACACATCCCATTCCTACTCCCAGGGCCTGGGCTCTAGCTGAACTATTCAGTAATACTTGGAAAAGGTAGACCCGTTTTTTAAGAGGGCAGCATGGAAACACACAAGGTGAGCTGTCTAGAAGCAAGCAGGAGATATGCTTGCCACAGTCCCTGACACTTCTCAAAAGTACCTCTGGCAGAGAGGGAGCCCCACTTTCAGTTGCTTGCTATCTTACCTTGGTAACCCCTGGGATCTGCATCTGAATTACTTAACAGCTTTAATAAATTGTCTCAGGAGGAGGCTGATCTGATCCCAAGAGACCTGGCTTAGGTATTTTTGTATTTTCACAGCTCTCAGTACAACTATCTTAAAAAGTGGACTCTAGCCAGGCATGGCTTTAATCCCAGTACTTGGGAGGCAGAAAAGATAGATCTCTAAGTTTGGGGCTAGCCTGGTCTACAGGGTAAGTTCCAGGATAGACAGGGCTACACAGAGAAACCCACTCTTAAAAAACAAAAACAAAAAGCAAACCGCAACAAATGACCAGGCAGAGGTGACATAGACCTTTAATCCCAGCACTGAGGAGGCAGAGGCAGGTATAAATCTCTGTGAGTTCCAGACCAGCCTGGACTACAAAGCAATTCAAGGATAGCCAGGACAGTTCAGAGAAACCCTGTCTCAAAAGAAAAGAAATCAATCAGTAAATGAAGGAGGCACTCTGAACATTTCATGAACTATGAGAGTATAATCCCATTCCCTGCCTGGGTTGGGGGGGTCCGCTATTTAGGAGGCTATGCCCTGTAAGAGCCTGGTATATCTTACTCATCCTTACTGGTCAATGGTTGTAGCCAGGCCCTCTCGCTCTAAACACTTATACCAGTAGAGGGCACCAAGGAATCATCCATCACTTCTCTGGAGACTGCAAATCCTTTGTCCCAATCTCCAGCCTGAGTGGATGGAGCACACATAGCCTCACCTCAGGAGCTGGGGGCCGTCAGTGTTGAGCCGGAAGATTTCCTTTGTTCAGAAGCCTCCACTGGGTGTGTGCACAAGAGCTCGTGTTTGAGGTTCCTTACGTCCCTAACCCCCTTTGTTCTTTTTCTGGGAGGAGGGTGACACAACTGTTTCTACTTTATGGAGAAAGCACCCTGATGTATGAGCAGCTAGGTGCCTTGGCCAAGGCTGTGTTTGGTAACTGGGTCTTACTCAAGCCTTAGGTACAGGGTGCCCAAAGGCTGATTCCTGTGTTTAAGCGCTGCCTCTCCCCTTTCTCAACTGTGACTTTAGAGGTTCTGCTTAAACTTTCTGAACCTTGGTGCGATCATCTATTGATCAGCCAGTCAACAGAATCAGAGTGCCTGGGCCTGGAGACACAGCCCATAGCGTGCATACCTTCAACTTCAGCATTTTGGAAGCAGAGTCCAATATGCCTCTGGAGGTTCAAGGCCAGTCAGGACTACTAGTGATACCTTATCTCAGTTAAACAAATTGAATTCCTGAAAGGCTTAAGGAGGGCCAGATTTCAACCAGCACAAGGCAAACCCACCAGATTGGTTCATATTAGCCTTATTACCTAAAGGGGTTACTTCCTACCCTATATACATAAGCTTCCCTCCTCAAACGCCACTCAGGTGGCCTCAAATAACAACAAGAATTAACAGCAGCCTGAGGTAAGAGAGCCATCCTCCGCAAAGCCTTTCCTCCTACTTGCCTCCAGTGGGTGGAGAGAAGCAAGTCTCCCCTGATTTCCCCAACAAATGGGAGGTCCTATATATTAAAGTCCCTCTTTCCTCTGGCCACTTTCTCACAACACCTCTGAGTAGAGACTCTGACCTAGTTTACAGCTTGAGGCTGGATGGTCCAAGGGGACAAAGCTGTATATGGCAGAGTCAAGGTGGGCACCCACAAAAAGGACCTAATACAGAATATTTTCTTGTCCCCTAGTGTTGCCCCTTAAACTCCACAGGTAAGATGTTATTTTTCTATCTCAAGTGTTTGCTAGGACACCATTCCAACAAAACGTCCATTTTCTTTCTTTCTTGTTTATTGGATTGGGTCTCACCATGTCTCCCTGGTTGGCCTCCAACTTACTATGTAGACCAGGTTAGCCTTAAGCACACAGAAATCTACCTGCCTCTGCCTCCCAAGTGCTTGGATCAACAGTGTATGCCACCACGGCCAGTCAAGACTCCCATTAGTGCATTCTGGAGTCTCAGTAAGCCCAGACGGGAGCAGCGGGGGCTGCGTGGTGAATGCGTCCCAGGGGCTAGCTGTACATGTGCAGCTAGCTGTGTGGGACAATTCACCTTCCGATCCTCTGCCTCTTGGCCCCAGCTCCCTCCCTTTGCTTCTCAGCATCCCAGCAGATGCCTGCCGCACCCTCAGGGTGGCCCTTCACCTTTTCCCTCACTGGTGTTGGGTTCAGTAAGCAGAGTACCAGCTCACCTGGGGAGGCAAGCATCCAGTTACAAGCTGGGGCAAGGAGAACAGATGGGGGCAGCCCAAGGGCAGGACCAAAGCTCTAGGAACCGGTGTCAGGGAGCCACAGCACTGTCTGCCCTGCCCGTTATACTTTTTCCCTCCCTGGGATTTAAAGATGCCGTCGGCTGGAACGGTGGGGCTGTACTCAGTATAAAAGGGCTGTGAACAGCCCTGGGGACACTCTTATCCTCTGCTCTCTCCTCCACCAGAGCTGCCTCCTCCCACCCCTCACCCTCAGCCCTGGCACAACACACCATGCCTATTTAAGGCAAATCTCCTGATCTTTTAAATAACATTCTCTCCTTGTGAAGAAGGCAGGCCAGGCCAGAGCTTACGGAAAGGGGGTGGGGCAATAACCTCTCAGAGGATGGGGTGGGACAGAGCAGGAGTGGGGAGGTGCAGATGTAGATTTCTTTCTTCCACAGAATGTCTTGGGAAGATCTGAGTCCACTTCTTCCAGCATTCCATTTGGTTCTCGGGACTGGCTCAAATCCTGGAGGGAGGCCCTCCCAGAATGCCACACTGTGGCCCTAGCTGGGGTCCAGGTGGGAAGAGGTAGGAGGATTCTGGATGCAGGCGGGATGTATGCACAGCTAGCCCCTGAGTGAAGGAACACAACTGGAGTGGTCAGCAGGGAAAGTGGGAGGGTCTGCAGTAGACTGACCACTGACTGACCTTACGACAGTCCAGTGTAAGGATGAAAGACAACTGCTATTTGATTCTGTAATTCAAGGCTCAGAGAGTCCAAGAAACCTACCAAAGACAACACAGCTAGTGAACTCAAAGATTAATGTTTCTTCCCTGCCCTGACAGGTTTCTTTTGCTTGGGATACGTGACAGTAGTCCTTATCCCAGGCCAGGCACCATTTAAAGCCCACTGCCACACCACCTTTGTCTTAATAGCTCCTTGTGGGCCCAGCAGATCACTGCTTCTTTTGCCTGTATGTATTTTTAGGCCCAAGACTACCCGAATTCCTTCTTTTCCCCTTTTGCTCTTGGTCTATTTTCCCCAGGCAGTGCCCCTCCCCCACCTCTGCATTTCCAAACTCCAAGAGTCCTTGAATGACTGCCTTACCTTTTCCAGTATTCAAAGGGGGACACCATGGATCTTTCACAGGTCATGTTGCCTTCTAGGGACTAGGCCATTTCACAGGTATGTGAGCCCCAGTGGGCTAGAGAACAAGAGGGGCCCTAGCTTGGCTTTCTTCTGGTTCCTTTTTTTTTTTTTAAAGATTTATTCATTTATTATATATAAGTACACTGTAGCTGTCTTCAGATACACCAGAAGAGGGCATCGGATCTCTTTACAGATGGTTGTGAGCCACCATGTGGTTGCTGGGAATTGAACTCAGGACCTCTGGAAGAGCAGTTGGGTGCTCTTAACCACTGAGCCATCTCTCCAGCCCTCTTCTGGTTCCTTGAAGCTGAAAGAGCTGTAGTGGTCCAATCCAATGGCTTTGGAGTACACATGGGCAAGCTGTAGCCCTCAGAATGGGGAGAAAAGCCCTTGGGGTCCAAAGTGAGAAAGAAGTTTAGGTGGGTCTGATAACCCCAGATAATCTCAGGTGAGCCTCAATCCCTTGGATCCTCTGAAGGAGATTCAGCCAGTTTCGATGACTATGTCGAGGAGGGGTGAGAGTCAGTCCGTCCTTCCTTCCTTCCTTCCTTCCTTCCTTCCTTCCTTCCTTCCTTCCTTCCTTCCGAGACAGGGTTTCACTGTGTAGCCCTCAGTGTTCTAGAATACTTTCTGTAGACCAGGCAGGCTGGCCTCAAACTCAAATATCCACCTGCCCCTGCCTTCTGAGTGCTGGGATTAAAGACGTGCACCAACACCACTGCCCGGTGCTTTGGTGAGATCGTTCCAGTCTGTCTCTATTCTGAGCCACTTTACGTCCTTGTCAAAACTATTTCCCTCTTTGGGCCTGTCACACAGATGGATTATAAGGGTTTATTTAACTTTACTCTTTGTGAATTTCACATCAAGCACCCCAATCCTATTCATCTCTTTGTCCCTCTATATCTACCTTTTGCCCTTGCAAACCCCTCCTGAAAAGGAAATTAAAAAAACAAAAAAATCGGGGGGTTGGGGATTTAGCTCAGTGGTAGAGCGCAAGGCCCTGGGTTCGTTCCCCAGCTCTGAAAAAAAAAAAAAATCTTATAGTGGAGGCTGCAGTGTGTCATAGTGTGTCCCACAGTCTACTCTTTCGTCCAAACATCTGTACTTCTAAATGTTTGTTGTAGTGGTTCGAGGCCTATGAACTGGATTCTCATTGGGACTCCTCTTGGATATCCCGTTGTTGCCCTGTGTCATGGAGATCCTGCAGCTTTGGGTCTGCAGGACAGGCCCCTTCACACACTCCAGCAGTTCATAGATGGGGCAGATGCTGGACTGGGCCAACTCAAAGCCCTGGATCTGGGCCTGGGTGGAAACTGAGTTGGTCAACCTGGTAGTTCTTCTGTGCCCAAACCACCAGGGCCAGCTCTCAAGGCGAGCACGACCGAGCAGGAACAGCCAGGCTTCAGTCGAATTGTCAGGAGCCAGCAGGAGGACCAGAGCCAACAGGAACACCAGAAAAAGATCTCTTGAAGAAGTGAAGACTTGAGACCAAGAAGTGTTTAGCTATGCAAGCAAGCAAGTTCCTCTCACAGGCCACTAAGTCCTATTTATACTCCCCCCGAACATCACGTGTCCTCCCACAGGTCTTGCCTCAGCACATGAGTCTGTCTCAGCTGACATCACTGTGCCAATCGGCCTGAGTCCGAAGAAGCAGCAAGAAACTGCAGCACACCACCAGAAGGTTTTTGGTGCATTTCTCCCCTACGGAGTCTCAACAACACATGTAACTCAGACTATACACGCATGTTGTTAGGGAAGAATTCTTTACCACATGTCCTTTCACGTGCTCACTTTAGCAAAACATCCTTTCACCTGTGTCTGCTTCGGCCAAACATTCATGAGTCGGCCTTAGCCTCTCACCTGTGTCCACTTCAGTGAAAATCTCTTTCACGTGTTTGCCCCAGCAAAACACCGTCCAACACAACTGAGTTTCCAAAGAACCCTTAAGCTTCCACTTCAGAGCTGTTTTATTTTTGACAAGATCTCATATAGCATAGGCTGGCCTCAAAATGTAGTGAAGGGTGACCTTGAACTTTCAATTCTTTGGCCTCCACCTCCCCAGTGTGCTACACTTACAGGTGCTCAGTTTATAAGGCAGTGGAGACTGAACTTAGTGCTTGGTGCATGCTTGGCAAGTACTCTTCCAACTGAGCTGCATCTTTGAGATCCAGTGCAGTCCTTCTGTCTTTAGCCCACCAGCCCAGCCATATTCTGATGGAGCCCAGCCTGCCTTCAGAGCCCACAGAGATTTCTCTGATATTTCTAGCTTCCACTGTCTTCCTTTTGACAGGCTGCCCCACACATGACCCTGTGCTTTAGATCCTGAAGCTTTAGAACCTTCTAGGCTTCTCAAAGCCTTACTCAGAACAGTCCACCTCCAGCATCCGGCATCTAGCCTGCTCTCCTGGACTCAATTTCCTCCCCTGTCAGGGGGCAGTAACAGCCTCTCACCTGGGGCCTGGAGATAGACCAGTAGCATTTAAGAGCACTTTCTGTTCTTTCAGAGGATTTGAGCTCAGCTCCCAGCACCCACATCAGGCAGCTCACAACCCCCTGTAAATCTAGCTCCAGAGGACCTGACACCCTCTTCTGGCCTTTGAGAGCACCTCATTCCTGGACACATGTGCTCATGCAACACTCCCCCAACACACGCAGACGCACACGCACACACACATACGCACACACACATACACACACACACACACACACACACACACACACAAATAAATCTAAATCTCAAACAGAACAAAACGAAACACTAGAACAATCCAACCTTTCACTTGGAGGACTTTGGGGACTCTTCCCTGAGGAGCTGAGGCATGCTGGGTGCCTTGGCCTGTGGTCCTAGCTGCTCTACTAGAAAGTATAGCTGGGGGTTGGGGATTTAGCTCAGTGGTAGAGCGCTTGCCTAGCAAGCACAAGGCCCTTGGTTCAGGCCCCAGCTCCGAAAAAAAGAAAAAAAAAAGTATAGCTGTCCATTCCATCCCAAGTATTCTTCCCTCACACTGGCTTGGCTCAGGCCCCACTTTTTCCTAGAGAGGCCAGTCCCCTTCTATAGGTGAGAGAGAGGGACAGAGAGACAGACAGACAGAGACATTTCCACCTTCACTCCTTCCATCCTATGAGAATGCAGAACAGGGGGCTCCCGAATACCGTATTAGCAGTACACTAACTGTAGGAACGGCAGAGTCTGTGGTTCTCATGTGAGATTGTTTTTGACCCCCAGAATCATCTTCACTGTCAACTGTAAAAACGCTTGAGTGAGTCAAGCCTCAGAGAAGACTCCCAACTCTAAGTTTTGACACTGTCTTGCCTTGTTTCAGTGACTGACCAAACGGACTCTTAGGACAGCCCCACCCTCAGGGACCAGGGAGGAGACAATGTCAGGAAATACAAGCTATTCCAACTATCAAGAGAGAAGCCAGAACCTCATTGAATCTGAACACTGCTTACAAATGACAAGATATTGGGGCGTCGTGCTTTGAAGCTTCAGTTTCTCCAACAGTAACATAGGGACAGTTTTATCCAAGGACATGAGAGTCAAATGATGCACACAAACTGACTGGCTCAAAGCCTGGCACCTCATCAATGCACACACAAAATGCTAAGACTGGGTACAGTGGTGTAGCCTGTAGTTCCAGCTACTGGACAGGCTTAAGTGGAAGGAGAGTTGAGCCCAGCCTGGGCAACACAGTGAAACCACATACCAAAAAAACAAAACAGGGGTCTGGGGAGTTGGCTTAGCAAGGAAAAGCACATCCTTACAACACACTGATGTGGTATAATCCCAGAATTCCTATGTGAGTTGGGAGGTAGAGACAGAACTATCTCAAAGGTCATAGGCCAAATAGCCTGAAGCACACAGAACAGCAACAGAAACAAGAGAGGCCCCGAGACGCAGCCTTGGCAGTGGAAGGTGACACTATCCTGACCTCCACCATGTAAATAAACATGGGACACAAGTCACTTAGACTTACGGCACACATGTGCCCTCCTGCCATGTAAATAAACAAAAAATGTCATCATAGAAAAGCAGAAATTAGTAGCCATAGTTCTTGGGGTGTTTTGCAATATTACAGATTGAACCCAGGGTGTTAGCCCATGCTAGGCAAACACTCTACTACTGATCTGGACAACTGTTGGGGTGGAGGAGTGTTGGGAAGTCAGACTTGGAGGTGGTTAGCTAGAGGTGGTCAGATGATAAGGTTAAAAACAAAGTCTCAGGCTGGAGGGATGGCTCAGTGGTTAAGAGCACTGACTGCTCTTCCAGAGGTCCTGAGTTCAATTCCCCAGCAACCACATGGTGGCTCACAACCATCTGTAATGGGATCCAATGCCCTCTTCTGGTGTGTCTGAAGACAGTGACAGTGTGCTCACACAGATGAAGTAAATAAACCTTTTTTTTTTTTTTTTTTTTTTGGTTCTTTTTTTCGGAGCTGGGGACCGAACCCAGGGCCTTGTGCTTCCTAGGTAAGCGCTCTACCACTGAGCTAAATCCCCAGCCCCAATAAATCTTAAAAAAAAAAAAAAACCCTACAAAATCTCAAACATGGTACTAAAACAGTCTACGTCTTATAGAGATCTGTTTCCTCCTCTGTCAAATTTAGGGGTTTGATTGAGATAGACATTTCCTCTCCAATTCAGTGAGAACTGTACAAACAAAATGTTTTAAAAGTAACACTTTTCCATTTTATCAAAGAACTTCAAACTTGTTCTGCTTATATTCTAATAGTCGTTTTGTTCTTTTGGGCCTGAAGAATGAACTCAGGGCTGGTCTACTCTAAGAGTTGTCAAGGGTCACAGATGGATTTGGATCTAGAACACAGAACGATGGCTGCATGCGTCTTTCTTTCATTTGCTTTGTGAGGGCCTCACTTCACTACAGAGCCTGGCTGTCTCGAGCTCCCTATGTAGAATAAACTGGCATCAACTTTTCAGGGATTCTCCTGCTCTGCCTCTCCAGGACTGGGTTAGAAGCCTGCACCAGTATGTCTGGCTGAGACTCTTTCTCAGGAGTGCCAGGCAGTCTCTTGAAGGCAGTGACATCATGGAAGCTTAGCTCTGGCTTCTGCCCAGCATCCGGTTCTGTGGGACTATGTGAGGCCCAAGGCTTGGGTCTGGAACTTGTCAGCCTCACCTGTCAGACCTCCTCAGGAGTATGCAGGGGTCTGCTGTTATCACTAGAGACAGCATGGCTGAAGGAGAGTCAAATGTGGTGAGAGCCTAGAGGCCAGCTCGTATGGGCCAAGCATCCCCAGTCTGACTGTCCCCTGTGTGACAAGCACCGGGAAGAATTCAGACTCGTTCTTTCATGCACTTACTCACTTGTCTTAGTATTAATAAATTAAATATTCAGCAGCTGGGTATGCCGGTGCACACTTGTAATCCCAGTAATCAGGAGGTGAGGTAGGAGGTTCAAGGGTTACAAGTAAGTTCCGGGCCTGGGCAGTTTGCAAGTTTGAGACTACCTCGGGCTTTAAAAACAAACAAACAAACAAACAAACAACCCCCCCAAAACCCAGTAGTAATAACAGTAAAACAAAGCAGAAATGTATTAGAAATAGACCGAGAAATTCAGTACTCTAGAATTGCCTAAGAAGGCCTCTTTTGAGCTGAGAAAGGGGTAGATGGCTATGAAGAACATTCTAGACAGAGGAAAGGGTTTGTTTATTTATTTTTAAAGGCTTATTTATTTATGTATGTGAATACACTGTCACTCTCTTCCGTCACAGAATCAGGCATCAGATCCCATTACAGATGGTTGTGAGCCACCATGTGGTTGCTGGGAATTGAACTCAGCAGTCAGTGCTCTTATTGGCTGAGCCATCTGTCCAGCCCAGGGAAGGTTTTATATAAAGCACTAATAGGATAAGCTTTGGATGTCTGCAGAACTTTAGGACCAGTCAGTGTAAAGTGGTTGTATGGCAAACTCCCTCCTAATAAATGCCAGTTGAGCAAATCGAAAAAACGATCACAGTCAGACATAGTGGCACACATCTATAATCCATCACAGCACTCAGAGGCCAAGGCAGGAAAGTTCCAAGTTCAAGGCTAGCCTGAACTATACAGCAAAACCATTTCTGAAAACAACCAAAACAGCAAACAAAAATGACCATAAAACCCACAAACACCTAAGTACTTCTGCTTCCAGTCTAGATAACTTATATTCCTGTATAAGACACATAAAATACCATCTCCACCTAGAGCATTTAAGAAACCAGGATTCTCTAGAGACTAAAAGCCAGACAAGAAGAAACAGCAACTACTCAGTAGGAAACAAGAATGTAAATTCTATAAATGTTTCACCATGTTGCCTAAACAGTTTCCAGAACTCAGCCTGGGGAGGAGGCACTCTGGGGCAGCCTAGCAAGCCCTCTTCATTGAGAGAGAACTAAAAAGCAGGAATATGTATACGATTGTTCATATTCTATAGTTTAAAAAAATTGGAGCATAGGGGCAGAGCACTGTGTAACATGTGAGGCCTCATATTCAACCTCAGCCTTGAAACACAGAAAAATGACACAAAAGAAAACATTAAATGTAAACTATAGACATGAGCAGCATCTAAATGAAAATTCTACTAGCTGCTCTCACACAGTGATGGAAACTAGCCAGCTGATCACATGAAAACTGTGGTGTACCCACACCTGGTACCCCAGCGTTTGGTAGGTAGAGGCAAAAGAATCAGGAGTTCAAGGTCATCCATAACTTCTTAGGGAGTTCAAGACCAGCCTGGGCTATATGAGATTCTATTTTTAAAAGGTGTGTGTGTCTGTCTGTCTGTACATAGTGCCACATGCCTGTAATCTCATTTCTTAGGAGGATGAGGCCAGAGGATTGCTATAAATTCAAGGCCAGCCAGGTCTATATATGGAACTCCATGTTAGCCAGGGTTAAAAAATAAAAAAAGAGGGGGTTGGGGATTTGGCTCAGTGGTAGAGCGCTTGTCTAGCAAGCGCAAGGCCCTGGGTTTGGTCCCCAGCTCCGAAAAAAAGAAAGAAAAGAATAAAAATAAAAAAAGAAAGTTATAGTATGGTAAGATACCTTTTTTTTAAACATTTATTTATTTATTATGTATATATCACACAGCTTTCTGCCTGCATGTATGCCTACAGGCCAGAAGAGGGCACCAGACCTGATTGTAGATCAGGTTAATTGTAGATGGTTGTAAGCCACCATGTGGTTGCTGGGAATTGAACTCAGGACCTCTGGAAGAGCAGACAGTGCTCTTAACCTCTGAGCCATCTCTCCAGCCCATAAGATACCTCTTAATAACATAGATACAGACATTAAAACCAGTTTCTTTCTTCCCCTTTACATTTTATGTGTTTAGGGTTTCGTTTTTGCTTGCGTGTGTCTGTGGCACAATATGCATGTAGTGTCTACTGAGGCTAGGAGAGGGTATTGGACCCCCTGGGACTGGAGTTACAGATGTTTATGAGCCACTATGTAGGTATTGGAAATTAAACCTGGGTCTTCTGCAAGAAAAATAGGCGGCCTTAACCACAGGGCCCTCTCTCCAGCCCTTTAACCCTTGTTTTCTAGCTGGGTGTGATGGTACATACCTTTGATCTCAGCACTCTGGAGGCAGATTCCTGTGAGTGCAAAGCCAGCTTGGTTCCAGGACAGCTAGGGCTACATAGAAGGCCCTGCCTCCTGTCTCAAAGACAACAAAAACAAACAAGCAAACGCCCCATTCTCCAGATGGACCCCATCTCTGGGTGTGCAGGGTTCTGGAGCGTGATAAAAATAGCACCCGAGTCTCAACGGGGTCTAAGATTCAGCCTCTCATAACAAAGGAGTTAATACCCAGAACACTCCTGCGTCACACACATGTTGACCCCACAGCCTGATGGTAGGCTTTACTGGGACACAGTCATGCCCACTTGTTTTTTGATTACACATGGCTGCTCTCCTACTCTAGTTACAAGGGCTGACTGTAGTAGCCATAACAGACATGTAGTTTTGTGGCTCTCAGAGTCCTATGAAACTAGCTCTTCATGGCGATAATTATACAGATGTGTCCTAGCTGGTTCTTGTCAAGTTGACACAAACCTAGACATATCTGGGAACGGGGAATCTTAGAGAAGTGCCTTCTTAAGACTGGCTTGTAGTCAAATCTGTGAGGCATTTTCTTGATTGGTGATTGCTGTGAGAGGGTCCAGCCCACTGTGGGTAGCACCATGCCTAGGCAAGGGGTCCTGGGTTGAATAAGAAAGCTGAACAAGGGCTGGAGAGATGGCTCAGCGGTTAAGAGCACCAACTGCTCTTCCAGAGGTTCTGAGTTCAATTCCCAGCAACCACATGGTGGCTCACAACCATCTGTAATGAGATCCAATGTCCTCTTCTGATGTATCTGAGGACAGCTACAGGCTACAGTGTACTCATATACTTAAAATAAATAAATAATTCTAAAAAAAGAAAAGAAAGAAAGCTGAACAAGCTAGTAAGCAGCGTTCCACTATGGCCTCAGTTTCCGTTCCTGCCTCCAGGTTCCTGTCCTCACTTTCTCAGTGATGAACCATTGCCTGGGAGTGTAAAGTGAAATACCCTTTCCTCCCCAAACTGTTTTTGGACCATCCTATGTTTTTTTTAATTTATTGATTTATTTATTATATATAAGTACACCGTCGCTGTCTTCAGACACACCAGAAGAGGACATCAGATCCCATTACAGATGGTTGTGAGCCACCTCATGGTTGCTGGGAATTGAACTCAGAACCTCTGGAAGAGCAGTCGGTGCTCTTAACCGCTGGGCCATCCCTCCAGCCCATGGCCATCCCATTTTATCACAGCAAAAAGTCCATAAAGCAAGATGAATTCAAGCCCAGCATGGTGCACATGTCTTCAGCCCCAGCACCTAGGAGGCAGGGGCAGGTGGATCTCTGAGTTCAAGGTCAGCCTGGTCTACAGAGTGAGTTCCAACATAGCCAGGGCTACACAGAAAACCCTGTCTTGAAAAAAAACAACCCCCCCCCCCCCCGCCCAGGACAAAAAAAATGAATGAAATGAGAAGCCCTAACTTTTTGACTGTGAGTCTTCTGTTTTAACTTTTCTGATTTTTTTTTTCTGGGTGTCAGAATGTACTTTTAATCCTATACTCAGGGAGTAGAGGCAGGCAGCTCTTGGTAAGTTTGAGACCAGTCTGGTGTTCTACACAGTAAGTTCCAAGACAACCAGGGCTACATAGAGAGGCTTTGTCTCAAAGCAAATAAACAAATGAAACAAGTTTTTAGTGTGCCATAGCATGCACCGGGAGGTCTGAGGACAGCTGTGGAAGCTGACCAGCCAGAGCTAAATAAAGAAGCCATGTCTCAAGATAAACAAAACAAAATGTCTATGCCACAGCGTGCAATGTGTGTGCCACAGCGTGCATGTGGAGGTGTGAGGACAATTTGTGGGAGCTGGGTTCTCTGCTTGCACCATGAAGGTATGGAAATTCAACTGTGTCCCCAGGCTGGCTACAAGTATTATTATCTATTGAGACATCTTGTAGGCCCAAGAGTTGTTTTGACAACACTTGTTAGAACCAGCTGTTGCCGGGTCTGGTTGTAGGTCATTATGTGTATATATACACATGTACACAAATATGTGTATTTTTTTGTAGCTGCTATGCTTTTTTGAAGATAGGGTCTCACTATATAGCACAAACCAGCCTCAAACTTGCAATCCTCCTGCCTCAGCTTCCCAAGTGCTGAGATAAAAGGTATGCACCATCACACACTGTCATATGTGACTATAAACTTCAGTCCCAACTCTGGTCCTGGGGACAAAAAGAAGGCTGGGGAAAAGTCTTTCACGCCTTTTTGTTTGTTTGAGTCAGGGTTTCTCTGTGTACCCTTGGCTATTGGGACTGGCCTCAAATTCCTTCTGGTGTTTTCTACTGTCTCTCCCTCTCTCTCCCCTTTCCTTTCACATTGCTGAGGATGGACCTCAGTCCTCTCTCTCTCTCTCTCTCTCTCTCTCTCTCTCTCTCTCTCTCTCCCTCTCTCTCTCTCTCCTCTCTCTCCAGTGTAGGCAAGGGCTCTGCCGATGAGCTGCACACACACACACACACACACACACACACACACACACACACACACACACACACACACACACCAGCTCCACTCCAGGGTCTGTGTAGCTGCAAAGTTAGCAGCTGTTTGTTGTATGCATTTCAGAGAACTCTGAAGTTCTTACGCCAGAAGCAAGGGAAGCAAGCTGCTGTCCCATTCCTCAGAGTTGGATGTTTCCTCCCCAGCTTCCCTTTCTAGGCACTTTCTGCTGCTGCCCTGCCCTGCACACACTTCCCAAAGCCTTTCCTGTCTGCACAGCCCTGTCCAGCATGGTAGCCCCATTCCTGATTCCTGGTGCTCTTTCCTCCTGTCCCACCCCACCCCCACCCTTTCCCTCTTCTTTTAAAGAGACTTCTCCACTGGGCTGTGGCGGCTTATGTCTTGAATCCCAGCACTTAGGAGGCAGAGAGGTAGGCGGATCTCTGAGCACATGGCCAGCTCGGTCTACACACCAAGTTCCATGCCAGCCAGGCTACAAAAACTAAAAAACTATGGGGTGAGAGATGGCACAGTGGTTAAGAACACTTACTGCTCTTCCAGAAGCTACCTGGTGGCTCACAACCATCCAGTTTCAGGAGACAAGTCACCTTTGTCTGGCCTCCTTGGGTCACACACATACGTGGTACACAGACACAACACATACAGGCAAAAGACACACATAGAACAAAATAAAATAAAATAAAATAAAAAATAGCAAGTTGGAGAAACACCTAAATGTCAACTGGGACAAGCTAGATGATAAAACAGAAAACTTCCATTAAATGGAGGTTGAATGGATACAGCATTATGGCCAGTGCAAATTCCAGATACCAATGCACCACCAAATCCTCTGCTGAGAAAAACAAAAAACAAAAACAACAACAATGTATGTGAGCCACTACCGTTTACATCAAAACTATACACACCTACGCCTGCACATGTTTCCAGAGTCCCCGAAACTTCTAGGTGCTGCTGGAGGACAAGACTAAGGATTGGGAGATTTAATGTTTAATGGATTCCATTTTAGGGATCAATATTACTTTCACTAGACTGAGTAAAACGAATAGAAAATTAATCTTTTCCTTCTTAAAATTTCATTTTCCTATTATTTATGTGTGGATATAGGTATGTGCATGCCGTGCATGACTGCAGAGGAAACTCAAACGAGCCTTATCTCCTTCTACCACGTGGGTCCTGGGGAGTGACGCGTGAGGATCAACAGGCTAAAGAGCAAGTGCCTTTGCCCACTGCATCATCTCCATGGCCCTGCTAGTTATGTCACACTGCAGCGTCAGTGTGAGCATTGGTGTTTACCTTTGGTCTTGCTGCAGCACACTGCCATCGCACCAGAATAAATCCGACACCTCCTTAGCTCTCAGCAAGTCCTAACATGTATCTTGCCCTTCTGCATATATTGTTTTTTAAGATTTATCTGTTTATTCTATGTAAGTACACTGTAGCTGTCTTCGGACACACCAGAAGAGGGCATCGGATCCCATTACAGATGGTTGTGAGCCACCATGTGGGTGCTGGGAATTGAACTCAGGACCTCTGGAAGGGCAGTCAGTGCTCTTAACCTCTGAGCCATCTCTCCAGCCCTTCAATGCTTTTCTATGCAGTTTTCACTTGTTGGAACTGGTTTTGTTTTGTTTTGTTTTGTTTTTGAGACCAGTTTCATGTAGCCCAAGCAGGCCATCTCTAACCTACATGTAGGTGTTATTCCAATGGAAACACTGACTTCTTGAAATGGAAAAAAGAAGGCATATATTTACAGAAGGAGATTGTAAACAAGGAGATCACTATCCTGAGACAAGAAATTAGCAAGTCTTTCTCTAGATGACTCTTAGGGCAAGACTGCGAGTTGGACTCCAGACTCCTCAGTTCAGATTAAACTCCCTTTGTGAACTCTGGTTTCAGAACTGTGCATATGACATCCCGGGTTCAGGCACCAGTCCTGACAGTGGTAGCTGTGTACAGGTTACAGGGCCTTGCCGTACCTCAAATGCAAAACAAATAAAAATCATCGCACAGGGCAGGGATGAGGAGTTAAGTGGGCTCAGACAGGACAGCCCAGCGCTCAGCTGGGTGCCCAAGTTGGTGGCCTTCTATTAGCAGGGCCTAGGAGCTCGCTTTTCTCTGGGAAGCATTGTTGTTTACAGGCTATTAGAGCTGCTCTGATGCCTGTACTCTCAAGGAACTGGCAGAATCCTCCTTCCAAAATATTTCTCCCCTTTATTATGAGTTCAGAAGAGTAAACAGTTATGCTTTAGGGTGACAGGGATTGTGGTTAGACGTTAGAAAAATGGGTTGCTGTCTGAGGGCCATCTTATGGCAGAGAAAATGGGTCCACTCTATAGCACTGGGCACCTGTGGTTATCATATATGGAAAAGCTGGGTGAAATCACAGACAGACAGATTTGGGGATTAATTGGAGAACAGTTGCCCTTGCTCGCTCTCTCTCTCTCTCTCTCTCTCTCTCTCTCTCTCTCTCTCTCTCTTTATCTATCTATCTGTCTGTGTGTGTGTGTGTGTGTGTGTGTGTTGACACACACAGGAACCATATGAGACAGGTGCCATGCCCATTTCACAAATAAAGAAACAGAGGCTGATCTGCTAGTCTTTTGCCTAAAGTCCCAGAAACAAATATTAAGTATTACAAGGAAGGTCTATTTCTGAACTCAGAAACTTAATTACTACATTAAGTAGTTAATGGTCAGGTGGTGATGGCGCACACCTTAAATCCCAGTGCTTGGGAGGCAGAGGCAGGTAGAACTTTTGAGTTTGAGGCCAGCCTGGTCTACAGAGCAAGTTCCAGGACAGCTAGGGCTACAGAAAGAAACCCTGTCTCAAAAAAAAAAAAAAACAAACAAAAAAAAAAAAACAAAAAAACCCCCAAAAAACCAAAAAACCAAACCAAACAAAACAAAAAAGTCAATGGATAGCTAGCTGGGCACAGTAACTCACTCCTTCAATTCTCGCACACTGGGTAGGCAGGAGGATCTCTGTAAGTTCTGGTCTACAAATCTGATTCCAGGATAGCCAGGGCTGTTACAGAGAAACCCCATCTCAACCCCCACCTCCCAACCAAACCAAAGAGAAGTCACTGGAGAAGTACTCAAATGCTAGTATTGCTAGGTGTCGTCTGGAAAGTCTACTATAATCATGGCTGAAGGTACAGCAGTGTGAGAGACTTGGTGTGGAAACTGTGAACTCCCCAATTTCCAGCTGACACTTGGTGGAAATTCAAGTATTTGGTGCAGACAAATGGATCTAAGGTTCTGGGGTACTGGGAAATTCCCAAAGTCTTTAAGTGTATTCTTGGATGTGTCCCAGGAATTGGCCTTTTTCAAAAACTAATTGTGAGGGCTGGAGAGATGGCTCAGTGGTTAAGAGAGCTTGCCACTTTTCCAGGGGACTCCGGTTCAGTTCCCAGAACCCACATCAGGTGGTTCATAACCACCTTAATTAAGTCCAGCACCAGGGGAGGCATATACACATAAATAAAACCTTTTTCTTTTCTGGTCTGAGGGTGAAAATGGGGTCAGCTGGCCCTAGATTTTATCTATGGTCCCTCTGACACAGATTCTATGATCTGCACTTCTCTGTAACCACCACTGAGGAGATATCTAGGTTAGGGTACCGCTCTCTCCCCAGCTGCCTTTAAGTCTTTAGAGAGAATGCATGTGCCCTCCCCCCCCTTCATGGCCAGTAAAGATGAAGGCATGGGAGCTACACTCGCACAGTCAGAGGTAAGGTAGGTGTGTCTCCCACCACCTGCTTTACACAGTGCCTCAGGACCCAAAAGACTGGACACTGGGCACACTGGTCCCTGGTTGAGTCCTCTGGCTTTTCTTGGAAACTTGGGCTGGTAGGCCAGCCTATCCTACCTGGTGAACTATTCTATAATTTGTCTGGCTGAGAGGGTGCCCTCTCCCAGCCTCTGGGAGTCAGGCAGGGAAGCAGGCCAGAGAGGTATTCTCAGTGACCTTTGGTTCCCTGGGAAGGACTCAACAGCCAGTAAAAGTTTACCAAGTGCTGCTTAATGGGTGCCAGAACTTAGAACCCATTTCAAACAAAAACAAAACCAGAGAGTTTTTGAACAAAAAAAATTTCATCGAGAGTTCTATAGGAAAAGATCTTTGAGTAATTTTATTTTTTCCTAGAAAGTTTCTTTCTTTTCTTTTTGTTGTTGGCTGTCTTGGAATCCCACTTTGTAGACCAAGCTGTCCTCAAACTCACAGAGATCCACCTGCCTTTGCCTCCTTAGTGCTGGGATTTAAGGCATGCACCATCCACTGCCATCCGTTTTTCTAGTTACCCGTTTAGTCCATTGTGCGTTGCTATAATGAAATACCCTAGATTGAACAATTTACAAAGAATAGAGGTTTACTTTGCTCATGGTTCTAGAGACCAGAAAGTCCAGGAACATGGCATCAATATTTACTTAGCAACTGGGGAATGCCTAAGGCTGCATTACCTACAAGTGTGAGGAACATGAATTTGTAGAGTGAGTTTCCAATGTATGAGTTTGGGAGTGGGGCACTTTAAAATCATAGTACTTACTATACACCTTTGATATCAGATAGAAAGGAAAACAGAGACAAGAAGGTTGTTAGCTCCAGGCCAGCCTGGGCTACACAGGAAGATCCTGACAAAACACTCAAGGTATTCCATCCCTAGAAACCATGTAAAAAGCCATGTGTGGTGTCACATGCTTATAGTCTCATGGCTGGGAGGTAAGACAGGAGGCTGACAGGAGACCCCTGGCCAGACAGCCTAGGACAACAACAACAACAACAACGACTAAGATAAACAACTCAGGAGGGAGGACACCAGAATTGATTTTGAAAAAAAAACAAAACATTTTTTTATTGTTGTTTTTGTTTCTGTTGAGGAAACAGAAACACAAAACAGTACTCAGTAACTTGTGTGTACACCAAAGCTACTGATGTCAACCACTGAACCTCAGTTTCCCTATCTACAAAACCACTGAGGTTATACAGGAATTTATAGGGGAGAAAGACTGGGTACTGGCTGCTGAGAAATACAAGTAAGGTTGTCAGGGTTGAGGCCAGAAACCTTTGGCCTACTCAGACAGCTTGACTGGGGTTTCTCTGGATTTTTTCCAGAGACAGGGGTGTCACTGTACACACACACACACACACACACACACACACACACACACACACACACACACACACACACACTGTATACATAGCGCAAACTGGCCTGGCCTGGCCTAAGCTATGTAGACCAGGCTGGCTTTGAACTTGCAGAGATCCCACTGCCTCTGCCTCCCCAGTGCTAGAATTAAGGTGTGTGCCACCACAACTGGCTTATGTTATTTCTTCATCCCGTCTAATTTTCCCATTCTAGGGGAAATTCTAGAGAATTCTAGGAACATGGAGTAGGGAAAAACTGTCATTATACATTAATATATTTAAAAAAACAGTAACTTTCCTTTCCATTCCTCTTTCTCTCTCTAAAAAAGGTTTATGAGATGTGATCTCATGTGATCCAGGCTAGCTCAAACTCACTGTACAGCCAAGGTTGATCTTGAACTGCTAAAATACTAGGCCCATGCTACCACACCCAGTAATATGCAGTGCTGAAAACCACACTGAGGACTTAGGGCACATGACTTACTTTCTATTGTTTGAGACCATGACCGAGGCAACTTTTAAAAAGTACTTAACTGGGGCCTTGCTTTATAGTTTTGTGGAGCATGTGGGCAGGCAGGCATGATGTGGAGCAGCTGAAAGGTCACCCTGATCTGCAGTAAGCAGGCAGCAAAGCTCAGTGACACACCTACTCCAACAAGGCCACACCTCCTAGTCCTCCCCAAATAATCTGCCAACTGGGAACCAAGCATCCAAATATAATACTCTATGAAACCCACAAACATATAAGCCCCAGTTGAGGCAAGCACTTAACTGAACCACACACTTTGCCCCTGAATTTGCTTTTCATTCATTCAACAGTCATTCCTTTTTCATCACTAGAAGTCCAATGCACTCTCCATTGTGCCTCAGAGCCACCCTTCAGCATTCGTTCCTGAATTCTATTCTTCCTGTCAGAACCTGGGGAAAGCATTCAGAAGTCACAGATGGAACTTAAAGATGAGACACCTCTCTCTCTCTCTCTCTCTCTCTCTCTCTCTTCTGATTGTTTCTTAATTTTCAGCCAATGATGGAGAGAGGCAGTAAAAACATCTTTTGGTGTGAGGCCGGGAGGAGATATTGTCTTTCTTTTTTTTTTTTTTTTTCTTTTTTTCGGAGCTGGGGACCGAACCCAGGGCCTTGCGCTTGCTAGGCGAGATATTGTCTTTCTAGAACTCTGCGGTGAGGTTCCTAGTCCCCTCTTCCTATCTCATAATCATACTCATTTGGCCATCAAAGAACTGTCAGGGTTAGGAGCTCATTTCATATGTAGGAAAGGCAGAGTGACCTTCTTGATAGCCTGAAAGACAGCTCTAATTTTACTTTAGGAAACCAAAGTCCTGCTAGAGGGCACACGGTTGCCAGGTCACCTGGGTGATGGGTGGTAAGGCTACTCTGGGAGTAGTAGCGTGTGTGTGTTGTGTGTGTGTGTGTGTGTGTGTGTGTGTGTGTATGTGTGTGTGTGTGTGTGTGTGTGTGTATCATTTGTTTCTGATTTGAACCTGAGATCTAGTGATCTAGTGGCTCAGAATAAGGGAAGGGGGAAAAAAAAGACTTCTCAGCCATTCTGAGACAAAAATGACCCGTCTAACTTAACCTGCAGATACTGCTAGCTCTCACCTGGCGTTCCTGTGAGTGTGTGCTATTACTTCAGTTTTATAGCTTATTTATTGATACTTGGTTAGTGACTTGCTCAACACTCCGCACTGAAGTGTTTCCCTCCCAACCTCTCTAGTGTTTTGTGACTGTCTTACCTTGTACATATATATCCTTGGCTGGCTTGGAGCTTGCTATGTAGACCAGGCTGGCCTTGAAGTCACTAAGATCTGCCTGCCTCTGCTAGGACTAAAGTGTGCATAAACATAAACATTTCCTTGAACAGTTCTTCTTGCTTTTTTTTTTGTTGTTGTTGTTGTCCCCCCACCCGCCCACCTCCCCCGGAGCTGGGGACTGAACTCTTCTTGTTTTTTTTCTTTTCTTTTCTTTTTTTTTG
This sequence comes from Rattus norvegicus, assembly GCF_021556685.1. Lineage (NCBI taxonomy): Eukaryota > Metazoa > Chordata > Mammalia > Rodentia > Muridae > Rattus > Rattus norvegicus. Next base: position 73,862,257 of record NC_141541.1, read on the forward strand.
GAGCTGGAGACCGAACCCAGGGCCTTGCGCTTCCTAGACAAGCGCTCTACCACTGAGCTAAATCCCCAACCCCTCTTCTTGTTTTTTTGAACAGCTCACTGGGACCTGAGCTGATTGATAAAGGTGGGCTGGTCACAGTGGGCCCCAGGGATCCTCCTATCTCTCTGCCTCTTCCTATTGGGATTACCAAGGGGCTCTTTATTTGCCAAACAATGAAACTCAAGTCCTTTCCCTGACATCTAATGATATTTACTAAGGGCTACGGGAGTTCCTCCAATTGTTGTAAGCCCTAGTTTTCTAATATGTAACTAGAGATTTCAGGAACAACAGAGCAGCATCATGTCCCACCCCTCCCCCCACTGACTCTCCCATTCCCCAAGACCTCTTACACTTCTAGCAACCAAAAAAATAAGCCTCAAAAGCACCTATCCTCTGAGTCTCTCAAGGTCCTTGACCTACATGATTATTGCCCAGGATATCTTGTAGTGAAGTTGAAGTCAGAATTCCTAAGATCTGCTTGGGAGTACCCAGACACACCAGGGAGGTGCTTCTCAGGAGTGAGGTTATCTGATTTTTTTTCTACTTCTTCTGAATGAACTGGTGTGATGGTGGATGCCTTTAGAGGCAGAAGAAGACAGATCTCCGTGGGTTCGAAGCCAGCCTGGTCTACAAAGCTACTTCCAGGACAGCCAAGGCTTCACAGAGAAACTCTGTCTTGAAAAACAAAACACAAAAAGAATGAAATAGTGTGGCTGGGAGGACAGCCTGGTCTACACAGTGTAGTGTAGTGTGACCCTGTCTTAAAATAAATGAGTAAATAAACAAACAAGAAATATATGTACAGAAAATCAGAGAAAGGGGCTTAGGTACCAGACAACCCTGAAGCTTCCTACAGAAGCAGCCCAATGTTATTCAACAAAAGTTTGCTGAAGATCTTTTAATGAAAAGCCATTGTTCAAGCTCTTTGCTGAAGGCATGGGGGCTATACCTCTGTGGGATACTTGTTAGAATTGGGAAGATTCCAAAACAAGGATTCCTAGGCTCAAAAGAGAAGGCGGCACTGTGAGCATATGGAAAGGAGAGTGGAAACTGAGGAAGGGCAAACTGGAGTAAGGGAGATTGCAGGAAACAGAAACATGAGAAGCTCAGAGGTGACTGGAGGAAAGACTGGCATAGTTGGAGGAGATGGTGAAAGTTCCCATTCTCCAGGCAGGAAGCCAAACCTGTACTACCATGATTCCTCTTACTAGCCAGATGAGGACTGATCCTATAGGCAGTATCAAACATCCTAATGACACATAGGGAAAAGTGGGCTGGGCAGAGCCTTCTGCTCTCCCTGATCTCCAAATCTCCTGAGGATTAAAAATACACTTCAGAGGTTGTAGGGCACAGGGAAAAAAATATCAGTTGCCTCTGAAGTGCTTAAGAGGTATCACATACACAGAAAGCTTTTCTGACACATTAAGAACCTTTATGGTGGGGCTGGAGAGATGGCTCAGTGGTTAAGAGCACTGACTGCTCTTCCAGAGGTCCTGAGTTCAAATCCCAGCAACCACATCGTGGCTCACAACCATCTGTAATGAGATCTGATGCCCTCTTCCGGTGTGTCTGAAGACAGCTACAGTGTACACATATACATGAAAAATAAATAAATAAAATTAAAAAAAAAAAAGGACCTTTATGGTTCTGATGGCTCAGTGGATCAGAGCCTTCTTGCTCTACAAGCATGAGTTCAAATCCTCAAGCATATATGTAAAGCAGGCATGACTAGATTTCGGGACAGAAAGGTAGAGTTCATTAGCCTAGCAGAGAGCGTCCCTCTGAAACATGGCAACAAGAAGCTAAGTGAGAAAGACTGGATGTGCTGCTCTGGCCTCTACATGTAGGCACATTACCTACTCCCTCCCTCCACATACACATGAATCTTCATACAAAGTGTTACTTATTTATGGGTCTAAAGAGATGGCTCGGCAGTTAGAGCAGCTGTTGTTCTTCCAGGACTTGAAGTTCCAAGGACTCTTGATATCTTCTCACCTCTGTGAGGATATATATGCAGGTGGCACACTATACACACTCAGGCACATACACTACATATACACACTCAGGCACATACATTACATATACACACTCAGGCACATACACTACATATACACACTCAGGCACATACACTACATATACACACTCAGGCACATACACTACATATACACACTCAGGCACATACACTACATATACACACTCAGGCACATACACTACATATACACACTCAGGCACATACACTACATATACACACTCAGGAACATACACTACATAAAATAAAAGGAGAGGTTTTTTGGTTTTTTTTTTCTTTTTTTTTTTTTCTTTTTTTTGGAGCTGGGGACCGAACCCAGGGCCTTGCGCTTCCTAGACAAGCGCTCTACCACTGAGTTAAATCCCCAGCCCTGGTTTTTTTTGTTTTTTTTTTTTAAGTTGAGACAAGGTTTCTCTGTGAAGCTCTGACTATCTCGGAGCTCCCTCTGTATATCAGGTTGGCTTTGAACTCACAGATATCCAATTGCCTCTGCCTCCCGAGTGCTGGTATTAAAAATATACATTACTGGGCTGGAGAGATGGCTCAACGGTTAAGAGCACCCGACTACTCTTCCAGAGGTCCTGAGTTCAATTCCCAGCAACCACATGGTGGCTCACAACCATCTGTAAAGAGATCCGATGCCCTCTTCTGGTGTATCTGAAGACAGCTACAGTGTACTTATATGTAATAAATAAATAAATCTTTAAAAAATATATATACTACCACTGCCTAGCTTAAATTATTTCTTGTGAAAGCAAATAAACGAGAAAAATGAAAATAATATCTAATGAGAAAGAGTAATATTAAAGACAATGCTTGACAGTGGTTAGGCAATCAGTCCTCCTCCCTGTCCCCAGTGCTAGAGATGTTCCTAGGGCTTGGTGCATGCAGGGTTGGTACTGTTCCTCCAGCTCTGTTCTGTAACAACTAAGGGAAGAGGTACCAACCTCAGCAGGTAAAGGTACTCACCACCAAAGCTATAGACTGGAGTTTGAATCCTGGGACTCACCAGGAGGAAAGAGAGAACCAACCTCTTTTAAGTTGTCCTCTGACCAATAAACAAGTATCGTGACCTGTGTGCCTCAACCCCACAAGTAATTTCAGGGGGAAGTGCTGGGTGCAGTGGCTCACAGTGATGGGTGGATGCATGCACTCCTAGATCTTCAGAGCTGGAGGTAGGAGGACTAAGAGTTCAAGCTGCTCAACAAAACAGACCCTGTCTCAAAAAACCCAGGGGGAGATGGACACCAGAATTTGAGTGAAGTTGAAGTATGTGTTCAGAACAGAGTGGAAGGCTGAGCTATGCTGTTTTTGTATTTTTCAGTATTTATGAAATATTAGCATTAGAAACGTTTCTTTTTAAAAGTATCACCAGCTTTCTAATGTGAGGCCCCCATCTCATCGGTCACTTCTTTGGGCCTCAGTTTCTTATCTCTAAGATGGAGCCCTTAACTACAAGATACTCCTCTGTGTTAGAAAAGTTCAAACCAACCCTACAGGGGCTTTGAGAGTTTAGAAAACTGACTGGGTTTCTCTTCTGGAAAAAAACTGAGCTACAGCAGAATTCTAGAGCCAGATCCTGAAGGGAAGGAGGGAGAAAGAGGAATTCCTCTTTGCCAAAGGAAGGAGGAGACTTCAAGAGAAGTGTAGGAAGATTTGCCTGAGGGAAAAGTGTGGTAGAGGTATCTGATGAGCACAAGATTGTTACCACCTGGAGATGCTGGAAGCTGGAAGAATCTTGAAAACTGGGAAAGTGTGGCGCCTACCTCAGATTGTCAAGTGCCCGATTCCTGCAGAAGTCAGGGCCTGAACTAAACACTGGTACGAGTGTGGTGGCAATTCTGTGTTACCATTAAGTATAGGCAAGTAGCCCCAGGCCCAGGCCGCAGTAGGACTTCAACAATTACTTCCCAAATGGGTGAATATCACTGGCAAAGACCTCAGTTTACTTACCCGTGAGATGACAAGTTACTAGGGAGCCATAGCATACCTCTCACGCATGATGGAGCTAACTCAATTTGGCAGGTCCGCATCGGGAAGTTCCAAGGGACTAAGCCACTGTCCAAGGTCAAGGTTCCCAACTGGTACCGGGGACTGCAAACCAAGGCTTTTCCTGTGGACCCGCCTCTGAGTGCGGCCTCACGCCCCAAATCCCGCTTCTAAGACTTAAGTTCAGTGCTTTAAGTCGGGACAGTAGATCCCACCGGGAGACACCTGAGCCGAGCCCAATCCGCTCACCTCTCAGCCATGGCTGCTCAAGGATTGTCGGGGACTGTGGCTAGGATGTCCCAGTCCACATGAAGGAACTCATGGGCAGGGGCGCACGAAAGGACCCCAGTGCTCTGAGGGCTACTCCGGGCAGTCGGGGCCGCTACTGTTCCAGTGCGACTTCAGGTAGGTGCGAGGTTATTTTACAGGCTGCTGGCAGGAGACGCCCTGGTCAGCATTTATTTGGCAGGGGGAAAATCCGGCCCTAAGGCCGCGCCCCCGCCACCACTGGGTGGGAGTTTGGGCGACCCCGCCCTAGGCGTCAGCCGGCTCTTCCCTCCCCCACCCTGGGGTTCGGAATTGGAGCGGAAAAAGAGCGAGCCGTGAGAAGTCTTAAAAGCGGGGTGGCGGTAACGAACGGAACCTTTCTAGGTTAGTTGAGATACCCTTTCCTGAAGTTGAAAACCATTAGGTTCCCTTCACCTCCTCTTGGAGGTGACGCGGGCAGAGGGAGTGAGGGAATAGTTTGTATTCTAATTCCCACCAACTGGGCTGGAATCCTCAGGCCAGATGAGGGAAGTGATTTCCTCAAGGTCACTCAGCAAAACCACTCGGTGCCACGCTCCAGATCAGGTGTTTGCCGCCCTCCCCCTTCCCCGCCTTCACCCCCCCAGAACCCGGTCCCAGCCGCCACGCGCGAAGAGAAGTGCTGACCCGGACCGGACAAGAATTTGGGGCGAACGGTGTGCTCGCGACAGCCTACACCTCCACATCTGGGCATGAAACTGGGAGCCCCGTCGCCGCCGCCCTGGCTGGGGATGCAACGTGCGGGTCACCTCAAGCTCCACCCAGACCCGCGCGCGCGCGCGGCTCCTTTAAGAAAAGTTCTCTGAAAGAGTTCATCAAAGTTTAAAAACTTGTCTTGGAGAAGGGAGCGGTGGGGTGCGGAGAGCCGAGTGGCGGAGAGAACGGGAGAGGGGGTCGACCGAGGAAACGGAGACGGGAAAACGCCCGAGCTGAGGAAGGCAAAGAGGCCGGAGCGTCGCGGCCCGGGCCGGGGCGAGCCCGCAGTGGGCTGCGGGGATTGGCTGCGCGTTCCCCCGGAGACCGCGGGGCGGGGGAGGGGCGGGCCGGGCCCCAGCTGAGGCCGGTTCCGGCGCCCGCCCCCTCCCCCGGCGCCCGCCCCCCGCCGCCGCGAGCGCACTCGCGGGCCGCAGTGAAAAGCCGGAGGCGGCGGCCGCACGGGCTCCGCTCGGGTTCCCGGTGTCTTGCCCCTCCGGCCACCTCCCGCACCCGCCAAACTTAATGTGACCCCCTTCCTTTCTCCTTAGCCTGACGCGGCAGCAGCCGGTTTCCTCACGAGCCCGCACTCTCCTCAGGGGCGCACGGCTCGCCGTGCCCCTGCCCACCACGGGACCGACCGTCCCTCTCCCCTCTCCGCGTCCCCCTCACCATGAGCAACCTGAAGCCGGACGTCGAGCACTGCACGGGCGCGGGCACCGGCACCGGCACGGGCCCCAGCGGCCCGCTGGAGGAGGAGGTGGGTGTGCGGCCGCGGGACCCGGCGCGCGTGAGGTGCACGCGGAGGTGGGCGCGGGAGCAGGGCACGCGGGGCCACAGGGGGCGCGAGGTCGTGCGGGCCACCGCTCCTGGCGCCTTCCCGCCGCTGCCCTTCGCCCTGGGGAGGGGCAGCCCGTGTCCAGCGGGCGGGGGCGTGCGGCCTGGACTGGCCCGGCGGGGCCGGCATTGTCTCCCCGCCCTCTGGGGATCTAGGAGGGCGCGCGTCGGCCGCCATCCGCGTGTCCCCGTGGTGGGCTTCTGGCGCCGCGGGCGTCCTACGCCCGCTGCCCTCCTTCCCCACGCCGGGTCCGGCTTGCGCTTCGCCTGAGGCGCGCCTCCTGGGTGGCCTGGACCCCCGCCCGGGCTGGAAGGAGCTGAGAGGGATTATCCCGGTGGTCATGCAGGAGGCTTGCTCACCCTCCAGTCTTTCCACCTCGACCCCTCCCGGTGACCTTGGAGGCCTGGCCAGCCGCCCAGCGCCTAGGTTAGAGCTGTGGTCTCTGAGCAGGCGGGCTTTCCTCCCTGTCTCAGAACTTGGCTTCTTCAGAGAGTTGAACCGGCAATTTAATTAAAGTTGGAAAAGAGAGAACTTAGACTCATTGAGTGTTCCCTGTTCTTGCCCTTTGACCTAGTAGCCACACCAGTACCCCAAACTGGCTTGGGTGGGATCTTCCAAAGAGAGGTAACATAATCTTGTTCAACTGCCCTATTGCTGAAAAGGGGGCTATGAGACCGCGTCAAGGAATCACCAGTGCCTGTGGTTTCGTCGGCTGGTAAGGACGACGCACATGTGGAGGATAAAAAAACCCTTAAAGGTAGCAGCGAATGGAAGCTAGGCAGGCAGGCCGGCAGGCTGGCTGGCCGGCTGGCCCAACTGCTAGGGGTTCCATACTTCTAGGAAACGTATGCTGTGTCACTCCAAGGCTGAGAGACCCTTCCTGCCCCGCCCTGGCATACTTTTGCCCAGGAAACCGAGGGTCAGTTATCCAGCCCTAGCGCCCTTCCCCTTGGTCTGGGGTAGAAACCGCAGAGGCCCTGATGTTTCTTACTGGTTGTGCTAATGACCCGCTGTTGGGTTGGGCCAGCAAGAGGCCTGCTACCAGCTTTGGTGCACCAGTGGCATGACATCTTGATAATCTAGGTTTGGATCCCGGAACAAGGAGGCAGGGAATTATATGCAATGATTCACTCAAACGATGGAAAGTGGGAGGAGGGGGAACGCCTGGCGTCTCTGCTCGTAGTTCTGGAGTAGTAGCTGGTCTTGATTTCTGTTGGCTTTGTCCTTTTTGAGCCTTTGAGGGCCTTCACCCCATCCTGGTCTACCTGATTTTTAGACTCTCCTCTGAGAGTTGGGAGTGAGGAGTGTGTTGTTTGCTATTATTGTGTCTGCCATCCCAGCTTGTTTTCCCACCCCTTGTGCTGAAATTGAGGCAGGGCAAGTGATTTTCCTGAAGCTGTTTCAGGACCCCCAAATTCTGCATCTATTAAAAGGTTGACCCTCAGCAGGGACTTCACACTTAATGAAAGGCTGACCAGATCCTCAGCCCCACTGTTCTGGGGGAGGGAACTAGCCAGATGGCCACACGGAAGAGTTAGAAAAAGTGTGTGGGGCTTTGGTTACTTTTAAAAATTGTCTTTCTGGGAGAGAGGGCAGGCTATTCAAAAAGTAGAGCCACTGCTCTTTCCTCTAAGGGACTGGAGGTAGGCCTTGGTGGTTCAGAGTCCTGAGTGGTACCTGCAGAGGGACATGGGCTTGAATTTAGTATTTAGCAGAGTAATAAGCTGTAGGTCCTTATTTGGGCAGCATGTATATTAAAATAAGAATACAAGATAGATCAGCATGGGCTCTGTTAAAAGTGACGCAAAAACCATGAAGCATTTCAATTTGAAAGATAAAATAGAACTGGTAAAATAGGTAACTGGGTAAAGGTGTTTTGGTACCAAGCTTGACTATCTGCTCGGTGGAATCCTCATGGTGGAGAGAAAGAGAGAGAAGTAATTCTTGGAAGTTGTCCTCTAGTCCCCACAGAGTGCCCTAGCACTCGTTCTCCACCACGACCACATAAAAACAAATTAAAATAAGGGTATGGGGGATCTCCTGGTTCCCCTTGTCTGCTCTTGTCTGGTGAGAATAAGAGTCCCTTCCCTCAACAGCATTTTGATCAGTAACCCACGAACTCTCAGCTCCATCTCTTTCTGGTTGCTTGGCTGGAGCTTGTCTCCTTCAGTTTAGGTGGTCCCAAGCAGTCAGTTTTACAGTCCCTAAAAGGGTCATCCCAAAATACTGTTGGCATTGGTGATTTACGGCTGTGGCCAAAACTGGCTCTTCCCAATCATCTATTGATTAGCTATAGCAAGCCTGGAGAAGTAAAGGCTACAGTCTACCTTTAACACCTCACTTCCCAAGGATACCAGGTTGCAGAAGGATGTGTTTTCTTGGTTCTAGGAGGAATGAAGCCCTGGCTCAACTTGAACTGCTTTTGTATAGTCAGGTTTCCCTGCTTGCCGCCTGCTCTATGAGGATTCATCCACACTGTGAACCTCAGGTCCTTCTCAGGGATATAGATGAAAGGATTGCAGGCAGGGGTGGGAGTGAGGAGGACTTGCCTGGGAGTGGTGGTGGTGTCTACCAAGGTGACACTAGGAAGCTAGAGGTTAGCTCTCCCTGAGATGAGGGTGAGTAGGGTAGGAGGTTGCTAGTGAGTGAAAAGGACATTCCAAAATGTATGGCATACATCAAAGGGTGACTCCCAGGGCAGAGGCACGAGAAGCCTAGGTTCAAGGCTAGCTTGGCTCCAGAGAGTGAGGCCTTGTTTCAAAAGCAAAGCTTTTTTTTGAAGGGAGCAGCAGGGTCGTATGGATTATGGGTCCTCGCTGTTTATTTAGATAGCTGCTAGTATTTTGCTATGTGGAGAAATAGCAAAAGCTAAAGCCACATTATGAAAGGTCCGAGAACATGTGAAGTAGGGAGGAAATTGCCGCTTTCTTGCGCTTGAAATGTGTTAAAAGCTTTGAGACTCTTTGACAGTGGGAATTGAGGGAGAAGCTGAAGTTTCTGTTTAGTCGAAGGCTATACCCTCCTCCAGGTGGTCTTGATAGAGCACCAGATGTCGTTACATAGATCCTGAAAATCCTGCTTAGATTATAGTGATTCTCTTAGGTGGGGAGGTAGTGTCTATGGAGAGCAGTGTGTGGTATTTATTTATTGAGAGGGTCTTGCTACATGGCATAGGCTGTCTAGGATTGCTATCCTATCCTGAAACGATGTTGCTTAGTCATCATGACCTCAAATTCTTGATCCTCCTGCCTCAGCCTTCTGAACACTGGCTTTACTGTATTATTGGAATTACAGGTGTGTGCTACTAGTCAATGTTACTTAAAGCTACTTTATTGCCGTATGATTGACACTGATGAAGCTACATTTATTCAACATGTAATTTGATGAGTTTGGAGACTTGTCCATAGTTACTTTTTGTATTTGTTTTGGTTTTTTTTTTTTTTTTTTTTTTTTTTTTTGGTGCTAAGGATTAATCCCCAAGGCATCACTGATGCTAACTAAGCAAGCAAGTGGTCTGTCATTGAGCAGAATCCTAGCCCCCTACAGTAACTTTATTTTTAGAGGCCTAACTGGCCTAGAACTTGATCTGCCTCTGCCTCCCAGGTGCTGGGATTAACCTACAGTAATTTTTAATTACAAAGCATCCTTAAGTCATCGAAGTGTGGTATTTGGATTCTTGAATTGAAGGTATAAGTTTCTAAGACTGAAAGAAGTTAGTTTGTTTTTAAGACAGGGTCTCACTACCTAGCCCTGGATGACCTGAAACTTAACAGAGTTCCTCTTGATTCTGCTTCCCCAATGCTGGGATTAAAGGCATGTGCTATCACTCCCAGATTGTAAAGTTTTCTGTTAACCTAATTGTAAAGTGTAGAAAGTCAGGAGTAGTGGTAGTCAGTGTATCTATAATTGGACCTATGACTGTTACCCTTCCTTCCCACAGTAGCTGGGATGAGAGGATGTATCCTCACCGGGTGACAGGCCCCTTTGATAAGTTAGAGCTTAACTCTCCTCTCGGAGGTGTGAGGTAGGACGATATCAGGCCTGCAGTGATGGACAGGCCAAGGTTAGTCTAAATGAATGCAAAGGAATTCTAGAGTCCAGTGTATGACATGGGCATCTTCCCCTCTTTTTTTCCTTCAAATTTTAGTTTTTAGTTCTGTCTAGGATATGTGTGTGTTAGTGTATGTAAGTGCAATGCTCTTGTAGGCCATAAGGAAGCACCAGGTCTCCTGGGACTTCAGTTATAGGTGGATTCTGGTACCTAATTGAACTTAGGTACCATGCAAGCCCAGTAAGGGCTTTTAACTACCAAACCATCTCTCTAGTCCTCCATTTCCCTTTTCTTTTCCTTGACATCAGAAACATTTTGAAGATGAGTGTGGATGGGTCATGCCTGTGATTCTAGCTCTGAAGAGGTTGAGACAAAAAGACAGTCTTAAGTTCAAGGCTATTCTGAATTACATAGGAATTTTAAGCCAGGGAGGACTACAGAACAAAAGCCTGTCTCGATACACACATCCAAACCCACCAAACAAAGCTGGATATGGTGTTGAATGCTTCAAATCCCAGCGTTTGGGAAGGAGCAGGAGGGATGGGACTTCAAGGTCATTAGCTATATTATAAGTCTTGTTGTGAAGAGACACCATGACCAAGGCAACTTTTTTTTTTTAAAGATTTATTTATTTATTTTGTATATGAGTACACTGTTGCTGTCTTCAGACACACCAGAAGAAGGCATCGGATCCCTTTACAGATGGTTGTGAGCCACCATGTGGTTGCTGGGATTTGAACTCAGGACCTCTGGAAGAGCAGTCAGTGCTCTTAACCACTGAGCCATCTCTCCAGCCCAAGGCAACTCTTACAAAAGAGAAAGGAAAGCATTTTAATCAGGGGCTTGTTTACAGTTTCAGATAATGGGAAGTATGGCAGGAGGCATGGTGCTAGAAAAATACTTGAGAGCCACATCCTGATCCAAAGGCAGAGACACACAGACACTTAAGCTCAGCGTGGGCTTTTGAAACCCCAGAGCCCACCCCCAGTGACACACTTCCTCCAAGAAGGCCACATCCCCTAATCCTTTCAAAGAGTGCCACTTCCTGGTGGCTAAGCATTCAAATATATGAGCCTATGGGAGCCATTCTTATTCAAACCACTACAGCTGGATTACCCTGGGCTACCTGAAGAGACCTTTTCTCTCTCCAAAAAGGCTAGGCTTATTTTGCTGCACATCTCTAATCCCAGCACTTGGGAGGTAGAGGCAGGCAGTCTGCATAGTGAGTTCCAGGCCAACCAGGGCTAAATAAGAGAAAAAAGAAAGGAAAAGAAAAAGCAAACCACAGAAAAACATAACAAACCATCCACCCCAACCACCAACATAAACCTACACACAGCTTGGTGCTTGTCTGAAGCTCTCCAATGAGGGAGGAAGTCTTCTATATTTCTAGGCACTTACATGGAAGCATGGCCCAGGCAAATGGATCCAGGAGGAATCTGTGAAGAGGTCAGTCTCCTCCGCTCTTTAGGGGCTGTGTGGATGTATCTGTCTTCTCTGCTCGATGAAGAGGCTGCATTGCTAGTAGTAAGTAAACTTGTCTGTAGTGTATGCCTTAGGCATTGTGCTGAGTATCCATCTTAGTTCTTCCTCTTATAGTAGCACTGCAGAGTCCTTACATTAAACAGAGACCAGAGGCTTGCTTTCTCAGGGCTGGAGTCAGTGCTTAACCACACACTGCACCTCTTCTGTTTTACATTAGGGTTGGTGAGATGTGGTAGTGTGAAGGGGGAAAAATGTAATCAGTTTCTGGCTTTCCTCGTACCTGTGGTCAAACCCAGGCCTCTGTGCTTGCTACTCAGATATTCTACGTCTGAGATTCTACACTTGCAGCCCCGGAGAAAAGGAATATGCTTTTGTTTTGAGACAGGGTCCTTGGCTTAATAGTACTAGAACTTGCTAAGTAGACCACATTAGACCGGGTCAACCTCAAACTCACAGAGATCTGCCTGCCAATGCTTGAGTGCTGGGATTAAAGTGTCACCGTGCCCAGCTGCAACCAAAAAATGTGAGGGTTGAGTTCTGGGTCCCCAAAGTAGACGGTACCTAGTGATTGAGTCAGGCTGTCTGTTGTAGGCTGGTGCCAACCTAAGACCTGGCCGTGGATGATGAGTAATGGCCTCCAGACAAAAGCTTTATTTTATCATACACGTTCAGAATTGCCATTGTCTGGGAATTACGAAAATGACTCGGTTATATTTAAGTTCTCTACAGGAGTCCTAAGCCTTAGTCATCTATAAATGGGGCTGATTGTTTCCATACCTCATTTCCACAGACCACTGTGAACGCCTTAATTAAAGAAATGAACAGTTTTGCTCTCAAGTGACTACTGCCATTCTAGAGACATTTTCTTGGGATTCCATCTCTTCTCTATATGTAGGCATCCTGGCTGGTTTGCTCCATAGAGAGTCAGCTATTGAGTCCCATTCAGTATTTGAACATGCTGGTTCTCCAGCCTCCTGTCTTCTGGATTGGTATTGCTAAATTCCATGTTAGGGTCACAGCAGGGTCTGGGGGTGCTGCCTTTTCTTTGTTTTAAGCCATTTATCCCATTGGGTCCTGGACCAGATGGAGAGGAGGGAGAGTCAGTCCCTGGTTCAGGGCTATCCGGAATGGAGCTCCATGTGAGCTATGATCTGACTATGCCCACCCTTTGCCATATGAATGCTTAGTCACCAGGGAGTAGAACTCTGATTGGATCAAAAGGATTAGGAGATGCATGTTCCTGTTGGAGGGAGCGTATCACTGGGGGTGAGCTTTGAGGTTTTCAAAAGCCCACATCCAGTCCAGTGTTTGTCTTTTGTAATCTGTGGATGAGGATGTAGCGCTCAGCTATTGCCTCAGTGCCATACGTGTTCCCACGATGGTGAACTAAACCTCTGAAACTGCAAGCAAGCTCCTCATGAAAATGTTTTCTTTAATAAGTGTTCCCTTGATCATGGTGTCTCTTCTCAGAAATAGGAAAATGACTAAGACGCCAGGCATGAAAGCAAGTGATATCATGATAGCCCATCACACAAGGCGAATGGGGAGGAAGGTGGACTTGTGAGAGTTCTTTAATGCTGGGAATGCCTCTGGGTGTGCCCTCTGTTTCACCTGGAGCCACATGGCCATCACATCTGCCGCCAGCATCCTCCTGTAGCACCAACTCTGCACAGCGTGGCATTTCTTGTCAGCTTTAGTTTTCTAAATGAGACATAGGTCAGTGCGCATGACAGGCTTTGACTGATTGTGTTCATAAAACATGAAGCCTTCTCCTGAGGCAAGGAACAGCTTAAGAGGATGAAGCCTGAAGCCTTACTCAGTACTTTACTTACTCAGCTCTGTTTCTCCCCTTAGATCACTTGCTGGTAGTCCCCAGTCTCTGTTCTTCCCACTCCTATACACAGTCAATACTTTAGGGTATATTTTACAGCCTGGAGGGTAAGAGCCCCAAATTTTCCAAGCATCTTGAACTTTAACCTCCAGCTCTTGTCTTCAGGCTATCTAATCCCAGAGCTGGCTTGTCTGTAAAAAACGGGAGCCCATACCTGCCTGTTTCATCTGCTATCTCAAAAGGGGTGTCAAGCGTACGAGCCAGTGATTGGTTTGTATGAACAAATGTAACTACAAAGTGTGGTTCAGAATACAACCTCACAGCCAACCTCTGATGACATGTAATTGGGGGCTGGAGTTTGCTGGGCAGTCACAATGATGGGACAGACACTGAGGTCTGGGACTTTCTACCTGGTCTGATTTAGCGATAATGATCAAAAGCTTTGGGATAAGGTGTCATGTGATCAAGAACTACCTAGAAAACCATATGGTTGTTGTGTTAGGGAGCCACTGAGCCAGAGTACTGGACTCCAGGGAGCCCGTGTCTCTAGGTTCATAGCCACTGCTTACCACAGTGCTGCTTGCTCTTTCCCTGTGCCCACGATTAGTGCCTTATAAGTCCTGGGTCTGCAGGCCATGTTGCTAACATTCCATCCACCCCGCGTCAAGTGGCCCTATACAGAGCCTTCTTTCCCTGGGAGGGGTGAGATTTAACTTGCTGTGCCAAGACCAAGCCTAGGACCCAAGCAGAATCCTACTTCACCCTCAAGCACATCAAAGAAAAGGTGGCCCCTGAGATCCGACTGATTGCCCTGAGGTTCCTACCTGGCAACCTCAGCATTGGTCCAGCGGTGACCCACCCCCTTCATAGTCCTGGGCCCAAGGTGGCCTAAAGGCACACCACCTAGCTTTTGCCTTACTCACAGGATTTGTCTGTCCTTTATGTGCCACCCTTTGCTTTCTTGTGGGCAGAAGCACCGAGGCTCTCAGGAGAGCATTGCTCCCGTCTTACCCTGAGTAGTTAGTGTTTTGAGATAGTCTCTGTGTAAACCCAGCTGTCCTGGAACTCTGTAGATCAGGCTGGCTTGCCTCTGCCTGGGAGCTGGGAATAAAGCTGTGTGCCACCACACCTGGCCCTTACTCTGAGTCTCCATGACCTTCGAGGAGTCCAGGAGTGGTTCGTTCTTCATGGCTCATTCTGCAGTGTATGCACAAAGAAAGTCTGGTAACGTAAGTGCAGTAGTACATACCTGTCATCTCTGCTTTGAGAGGTTGACAGGGGAGAATTGTTTAGGCAGCTAGGTTCAGTGCCTTCCTGGGACAAATGGTGACAGATCATCTAGAAAGGAAGAAGGAAAAATTTGGGTTTTTATACTGTTGGAATTGTGAGGGGAGCTGTTCTTTATAGCAGAGATAGGCCTGCAGCCACTTGTCCTTTGGCAGTAAGTAGAGCCTGAGACTTCACCCTAGGCCTCCTGATAACTAATTTAAGGCTTTTTTTCTTGCATTTCTCTAAGTCTTGTTGGCAGTTGTCTTACGGTCAGGAAGTGAAGCCTGAATCCAGTTTCTTGCTTCAGTGGAGTCTCCCTTGCAGTGATCACTTCACATCCCAGGATTATAGCATCTCTATAGGATGTTTTTGTGTCAGGAAAACTTTATATGTAGACAGAGGGTGTGTGCCTGTGCGTTCCACTGATTGACTAACACCTATCCAGAAAGAAATAGAGGAAGACGGTGTTACTCACATAGAGGACAGAGATGGCAGTCTTCCGGTTTTACCTCCCACCTCATTTGTTTGTGAGACAGTGTTGTGACTCTGTGAGTCTGTCTGGCTTAGAACCTGCTATGTACACCAGGCAGGTCTGTAACTCTGCCTTCCCCACTTCTGGGATCAAAGGTTCTATCAGACCCAGCTTTGGACCGTCTTAGAACTCCGAGTCTAGTCTCAAAATCTCATGGCTATTCTCTTGCCTCAGCCTCCAGAGTGTTGGTGTTACAGGTGTGAGCCACATTGGCTTGCCTGCTCCTTTTACCTCTTTAAAGCCGGTCTGTTTAGGACTAACCACAGCATCACCCTCCCTCACCCACCCTGGTGATCTTTAAGGTACTGTTTCTCTCTCCTTTGGTCAGAGCTGAAAGCAGCTTGTCTGGGGATGGGGGGGTGGGGTGGGGGGTGGGAATAAGGCTGCTTCACACTGGGGCCTAAACAGACTGACCTAGTAAGATCAGAGTCTGGAGAGGGGGCATCGACTCATGAGCCAAGCACTTGGGGACCTTAAAGCTACTTTTTACTTGTGCAATGGCTGCTAGCAGCTCACTGGACCCCTGGGTCCTGGTTTTCTCATCTAAAAATACAGTGTCTTCCAGCTCAAATATTCTTTATTTGGGTTACTACTGAGAACTCAGAATAGGGGAAGGATGTGGGAAGGGCTTACAGGAGTCTTGTTTTTCCCAGTTTGGATTTCCCTCCTCTCCCCTCCCCCTCCTAAGTAGTGTTTTCCATCCAGAGGACTCCAGGAGCCCTAGCTCCCGCCGTGAGTGGGCGGGACTTGAGAGAGAGTCACTGGAACGTTGACGGAATGGATGGTTAGGCAGCAGTCCCTTTCCAGTTTGAATTCTATCTTTAAGAGATGCTAAAAGACTTCTGGAGAAAACTCAGTAGGAGAGCTCTTGGCTTGCTGGACCAAGACTTGGGTTCACTCTCTAGGGCTGCAAATAGACTACACCAAACAAACAACAACAACAAAAAAGATTTAGAGAATTAATTTTCTTTTATTTTTTTCCCTTTTCAAAAATTATCTTTCAGTTTTTACTTTTTGGTTTGTGTGGGTGGGTCACAACGTGTGAGACACCGGCGGGAGCCACTTGCCTTCCCTTTGTTGAGGCAAGGTTTGATTTCTATTGTTTCTATGTCCCTGCGTCTTCAGGCCTGCTATCCCATAAGCTGTAGGGCTGTTTTGCTGTCTCCTGATATACAGCACTGGGTTCTGGAGGTTGACTTTAGATCACTAGCACTTTTAGCCACTGAACTGGCTTCTAGACCCTCTGGTCATTTTGGTTTCTTGACAGCATCTCACTGTAGTCCAGACCCTCCTCCTCTACCTCCTAAGTACTGAGATTTCCAGTGTGGTGGTGCATGCCTTCTAGCCTCTTTCCTTTCTTTCTTTCTTTTTTTTTTTTTTTTGGTTCTTTTTTTTTTTTTTTTCGGAGCTGGGGACGGAACCCAGGGCCTTGCGCTTCCTAGGCAAGTGCTCTACCACTGAGCTAAATCCCCAACCCCTCTTTCTTTTTTTTTTAAAGATTTATTTATTTATTATATATAACTACACTGTAGCTGTCTTCAGATACAACAGAAGAGGGCATCAGATCCCATTACAGATGGCAGTGAGCCACCGTGTGGGTGCTGGGATTTGAATTCAGGACCTCTGGAAGAGCAGTCAGTGCTCTTAACCACTGAGCCATCTCTCCAGCCCACCTCTTTCCTTTCTTGATTTTATCTCTTTTGTAGGATATTTTTATTGCCAAAGTCAAAAGTTTTCCTGTGCGTACCTTCTCCCTGAGTCCTATCCTAGTGGCAGGATTTATGCCAGGCAAGCTCTGATGTTCTTTAGCAATATTTCTAGGGAAGTGATCCTTGAGGTCCTGTCTTGGCTCTTCTATGGCTGGGGTTTGAGGAAGGCTGTGGTTGTCCTTCAGAGGAGTTAAAGGGTAAGAGGGTTTAACGGCCATGGGTGTCACATTGTTGTTGAAAGCAGTGTTTACCCTTTCCATCGATAATAAAATCTGGCATTTATGGAGCCCATCCTCTTAGCCACAGTAATTGAGCAGCGAGCATTTAGTGCTTGGTATGAAGGAGGTCTTTCTGGGTGTAAAAAGCTGTGTAGAATAGAAACTGAACACAGTGGTACAGTTGGGAGGTGGAAGCAGGCGGTCAGGAATTCAAGGTCATCTTCAGCCACGTGGGGCGGCAGAGACCAATTTGGAGTTCGTGGGACCCCATCTCAGAAAACAAAACAAAAAGTAAGACTGGGATATTTCTCCCAATCCTGAACAATGTCAGCTCTGTCCCACTTACATAGAAGACATAGACTTAGTGAGCTGCTGGGTCCCCATCCTGAGGATAAGTTCTCTAATGAAGAGGACCTCCCACTCCCATTTTAGAACCCTGTGTGATCTCCAAGAGGAGGGAAGTCTAAGCAGTTGCTGTTTGAGCCATGACCTTTAGGCTGCCTCCAGTATCTTCCCAACCATGTCTTACCTAGAAGTCACTAGTACTTTGTTTCTGAAAGCTTGTTTAATTTTTTTTCTTCCTTTCTTTTGTTTGTTTGGTATTTTTGTTTGTTTTGTTTTTGTTTGTTTTGGAGACAGGATCTCTTCGTGTATAGCCTCAGCTGTCCTGGAACTCACTCTGTAAACCAGGCTGGGATGAGATCCTGTTGCCTCTGCTTCCAGAGTATTAGGATTAAAGGCATATGCCACCACCAACTGGTTCTTCTTTTTAGAAGATGTATGTATGTATGTATGTATGTATGTATGTATGTATGCATGCATGTATGTATGCATGTATGTATGCATGTATGTATGCATGTATGTATGTGTATGTGTGTATGTATGTATGTATGTATGTATGTGTGTGTGTGTGTGTATGGATGTTTTGTCTTCATCTACTTTTGCATTTGCAGACCAGAAGAAGGTACAGAATCCCGTGGGACTACAGCTATAGACAATAGTGAGCCGTTGTGAATTGAACTCGGGACCTCTGGAAGAACAGTCAGTGCTCTCAACTGTGGAGCCCTCTCTCCAGCCCCTTTTGTCTCTTTAAACAACTGTGAGTTTATTTGAAGGAAGATTTTCATTGACCCTTAGGTGTGAATGGACTCATTAGAGCCCTTCTTATTATTTCTCTCCAGAAAGTGAACCCTAGCCAGACTTAGGGGTGCACACCTGTTATATACAGTACTTAGGAAATCGAAGCAAGAAGATCCAGGATTTAGATTTATGATACCCTGTCTCAAAAACAAATGGGCTGGAGAGGTGACTCGGCAGGTAAGAGCACTGACTGCTCTTCAGAGGTCCTGAGTTCAATTCCCAGCAACCATATGGTGGCTCACAACCATCCGTAATGGGATCTGATGCCTTCTTCTGGGGTGTCTGAAGATAGGAACCGTGTATTTACATAAATTAAATAAATCTTTTTAAAAAAAACAAACAAAATAACAACTTCACTTGTTACATACAACATGGAGAAGACACCCACCCTCTGAGCCTGGGTCTCCTGTCCCATGCCATTAGGCAATGTGGTCAAGAATCTCCCTTTACAGGCATGGTGGCACATCATGCCTTTAATCAAAGCACTCTGGAGACAGGCAGGCAGATCTCTAAGTTCAAGGCCAGTGTGGTCCACAGAGTTAGTTTCAGGACAGCTAGAGTGACACAACCCTGTTTCAAAAAAAATAAAACAAAATCTCCCATTGAATCTGTTTACCAGGAGGATGAGTTTCCACCATGTAGATTTTAAGATGGGAACTGCCCTGGCCCTGTGCCTGTGCATACTGAGTACGAGGCTGACACTGGTTGGACAGAAAGAGCCTAGGAGAAGGCCCTTCTCTCTGAGGGACAGTAAAGACCTAGAGAGTCCCAAGAAGTTGGACATCCAACTACAGCCTGTGGTGTGACATAGCAAGTGGAAGCTGGACTTCTGCTGCACTCCCAGCCTCTGTAGAACAGAGATAGGTCGTAAGGCTTGTGTAAGGGAAGAGCAGCTTTGGGAGTTCCCCGGTCTCTGGCCCTTGGTAGCTGACAGGTAAGAGGTAAATCATTTCATGCTCTTTGTTGACCGTTATATGTGTGCTAGAGTAAGGAGAACTCTCTTGGTCTTGATGTCTGTGTTGTATAGATTGTTGAATAGATTGAAACATTCAGAAAGATGAAGTAACTTCCCTGGGCCACAGCCTAAAGATGAGATCCATTCTCTGCTCCAAGAGATCCTGTTCTCTTGGCTGTTCATAGTGTCATTTTGCCTTGCTGGTCTCTGGCTAAGTTTCTTTAGAGGAACTGAATATGGAGAGAGAGATCTTGAGTGACAGGGCCTTAGTAGATGCTTTGAAAGGTGGACACGTTTTGAGGCTTATTCTTGTCTCTAAGGCTTTGTGTAGGTGGCTTGCTAGAACAGCTCCGACTGGTGGGGCTTCCCTATGTAGCCCTCCCAAGGGTACCAAGGGCCACAGCAGGACTCCAGGGCAGCGGATGGGAACTGAGAAAACCCAGCCAAAAGGATGGATGCTGATGAGTGAGAACGGGGCCGGAGCAGCTGCTCTGAGATGAAGACCTGGGGTGCATGGGGTTGTGTGGAGTCTGATGGTGGAAGCAGTCCACCATCTGTGGACTGCTGTCCAGCCTGTTGAGCTCATACCTCCCTCTACCTTTAGTTTGCTACTTTCTGTGTTTTCCTATCATCTGTAATAAAAAGCTTGAGAAAGGAGGAGACCCAGCTATGGGCCTTAGAGTGCAACTTCTCCAGGGGGTTGCTGTAGGCACAGACCAGTCTTGAGTGCCTGGGTCTCACTCAGCGCTGTTCCTTGGTGAGCCAAGTTGCTTGCAAAGCTGATAGTGGTGACATATGCCTACAATCCCAATTCTTGGGGAGGTGACAAGAAGGCTGTGAGCTTGAAGTCAAATTAAGCTACACTTGAATTCAGGGTCAGTCCTAAGTACATACTAAGACCCAGCTCAGGGAAATGAAAAGGGTGTTGTGTTGGTGGTGCACTCCTTTAGTCCCGGAAGCAGAGGCAGGTGGATCTCTGAGTTCAAGACCAGTGTGGTCTACGTAGAGAGTCCAGGACAGCCAGTGCTACACACAGAAACCCTGTCTATGAAAACAAATATCAACAATAACAAAAAATAAAATAAAAAACAAGTTATTGATCCTTTCTTTTTTTAAAAAAAAAGATTTATTTTTTATATACGAGTACACTGTTGCTGTCTTCAGACAACATGGGATCCCATTACAGATGGTTGTGAGCCACCATGTGGTTGCTGGGATTTGAACTCAGGACCTCTGGAAGAGCAGTCAGTGCTCTTAACCACTGAGCCATCTCTCCAGCCCCTATTGATCCTTTCTTACTGCCTCTCTCTTAACAAGGGAGATAAAAGGATGTAATTGGCTGGGATAGAGTGCTCAGGTTAGACTTCCTGTGACCTGGTCAGACTTTCCGTGACTTAGCCCCTAGACTTGGCTTCAGCAGAGGGCCTGTGGCTTGTAGATGGGACCAGTCACCTAATCCATACCTGCTTTGTTTCTGTCAGGATAGTCAGGCACATGCAGGGAACCACACTGTTGCCTTTGAGGAGGTTTAGAACACAGGCGATGGAAACCAGAGGGAGCAGGCCAGAGAAGCTTGGAGATGAGGAAAGATCCCAGAGCTCATGCCCCATTCCCACACCAAGCAGGAAACTTAGTGCTGAGAACTTGCTATTTAAGGGGCCTCTGGGGAGGTCTGGCCAAAGAGCCGTTTGAGGGAGGGATTAAAATTAGCCTGAGCTGAGATAGGCATGCTCTGGAGAGGGCTGAGGCGGAAGTTTCTGTGGTGCTGCTCTGGGGAAGACAAGATGACTACTGTGCCCCCTTCAGTAGGCAGCTTGCACTCAGAATCCCATCTGGTGGGACAGACCCTATCTGCACTGAGGTCCTATATTTCCTGGTGCCCCAAAGCCAGGCTATGTAGCAGAGAGACTTGGATTTTGAGTCAGTGGTCCTCTCTGTGACCTTGGGTGAGTCACTTGCCTGGGATTTACTTGTACACTTTTCCCCCAGGTTTTTCAAGACAGGGCTTCCCTATGTAGCCCTGGCTGGCCTTGAGTTCTCTCTGTAGGACCAGGCTTGCCTTGAACTCAGAGACCCTCCCTCCTGCCTCTGCCTCCAGAGTACTGGGATTAAAGGCATTTGCCACCACCACCTGGCTATCCTGTTTGTTTTAAATAATTTTTTTAGATATATTTTATATGTCTGTATTTGTGTATGGTGCTCTCAAAAGCCAGAAGAGGGCATTAGGTCTTCTGGCATTGGGCTACAGAAGGTTGTAAGCTGTCAGGTGGGTGCTGTGAACCATTCCCAAGTAATCTACAAAATACCAAGTGCTCTTAACTGCTGAGCCTGGCAAGATGTGTTTTGATCTTCCTGGTTCTGCCTCTTCAGTGGTGCCATAATAAACTTGGTGCTGGCTTTACAGTGTGTGTGTGTGTGTGTGTGTGTGTGTGTGTGTGTGTGTCCACCTATGTTTACCAGTATGCCACAGGTGTATGGGGGTGGGGGGAGTAAGGGGGTGGACAACTTATTCCAGAGATGAAACTCAAGTTATCAGCCTTGGCAGCAAGGGTGACTTTTTGACAGCTCTTGAATACATGTACAGCGCTGGTAAGATGGATGGTTCCACACTTACAGGCACTGTTATTGCAGAGAAAAGAACTAGGATCAGTTCCCAGTGTCCATGTCAGGTAGCCCATTACTGTAACTCAGCTCCAGGGGACTGGTGCCCTCCTCGTTCCTCCACAGGTATGTGTATACACACACACACACACACACACACACACACACACACACACACACTCACTCACACACTTTCTCTCTCTCAGAATAATTATTTAAAAGTAAATGCATAAATGAAAGCTGTGTTTTTATTTTAACACATCTAAGCCAGAAGACCAGGTGGGCAAGATGGCTCAGTGGGTAAAGGCTTCTGCCATCAAGCCTCTGAGGTCCACATGGTGGAGGGAGAGAACTCCTCCAAGTTGTCTGACCTACACAGACGTACGTACATACATACACATAAAATACATACACATAAAATAGGTTTAAGAGCTATAGACAGGAAATGGTGGCTCACACCTTGAATCTCTGTGAGTTCAAGGCCAGTCTGGTCTACAAAGCAAATTTTAGGATAGCCAGAGCTACACATAGAGGACCTTCTATTCCCACCACAGCCCCCAAGTGCTGTGCCTACTTTAACACCAGATGCCAGCATCATTTGCATAGCAGAGGCCCCTGTGACATACCTGTCCCAGTGCCTGGGAGACAGAAGTGAAAGGATTTAAAGTTTAAGACTAACCTGAGCTTTTTAAGCAAGATGTAGTCTCAAAAAGATTTTAAAAAAACAAAACAAAACTAGGAATTGGCTGGGCATGGTGGCAAATGCCTTAAATTCAAGCATTAGAGAAGCAGAGACAGTCAGATCTTTGAGTTCAAGGTTAGCCTGGTCTAGAGAGAGTTCCAGGACAGCCAGGGCTTGGTAAAGACACCCCCTGTCTCAAAACATGCACACGCACACAAACCTAGGAATTGTAGCTCAGTAGTAGAGTGCCTGCCTAGCATGTACAGGATTCTAGTATCACAAAAACAAACAAACAAACAAAACAAAAATAGAAGTTAGGTAAGGCAAACAGGTCTACTGTTTCTCTCAAGTACTCTACCTGTGGTTCCAGAAGCCAGGAGTCATAGAATAAAACCTGGTGTTTAGATCTGACTTCATTACCCATTGGTGACCACAAGGAGGGCACTCATTACAACATCAAACCATCTTGTGGGAACCTGGCAAGATTTTACTTTTCAAAACTCAACTAGGGGGCTGGGGATTTAGCTCAGTGGTAGAGCGCTTACCTAGGAAGCGCAAGGCCCTGGGTTCGGTCCCCAGCTCCGAAAAAAAGAACAAAAAAAAAAAAAAAAAAAAAAAACTCAACTATGGGGCCCTGGAGGCAGTAGGCAAAACACTTGGCCTGCGTGTTCGAGGACTGAAGTTAAGATCCACTTAAAAAGCCAGGTTGGGGGTTAGAGAGTTCGATTCTCAGTACCTACATGTTGGTTCAAGAACTTTTGTATTTCTAGTTCTAGAGAATGCAAAACCCTATTTTGGCCTCCAAGGGCACCAGGCATGCATGTGGTGCATATTCTTATATGCATGCAAAACACACAATATTTTAAAATTCAGGTGAAAACTGGATGGTGCTGTGTGAGTTTAAGACTAGCCTGGTCTACATAGTGAGTTCTACAGAGACCTTCTCAAAAACAAACCAACAAACAAAGCCAGATGGACACGGTGGGTGCCCTTTAATCCATTGAAGTAATTGTTTTATTTCCAGCTTGTTACCAATCTCCATACCCAGTAAACTTGTAGCTGAGATTGGCCCAAGGTCACTGTAGCCAAGGATGACCTTGAACTCCTGATCCTGCTGCCTCAGCCTTTCAGGCATTGGGATTACGTGTGACTGCCAGCATACCCAGCTCCATAAAGTTTGTTTGGTTGGTTTTTTGAGACAGATTTTCTCTGTGTAGCCCAGGTTGTCCTCAGACTTATATCCGCCTACCTCTGCACCCCTAGCGCTGAGATTAAAGGTTAGTGCCTTCACACCCAGCTAAGCTTAGTAACTTTTTAATAGCATTTGCTAAGTGCTATCTAGGTTTAAAGATAAAACTATAACTCATTCCCAGCTACTGTGGAGTGGAGGGTAGAAAACATAGCAGCCCGAGCCCTTCCTCCCTTCCACCCGCACCCTGTTTGCAGAGCACAAGAAAAACTCCCTGTGTGTCTTTGCCTCTCCAGAGCTTTACCACCAGGGGCTTATGAGATTGCTTCTGGCAAAATAGAACCTTTTTTTAAAAAAAAGATTTAGTTGTGTGTGTGTGTGTGTGTGTGTGTGTGTGTGTGTGTGTGTGTGTGTCTGTGTCTGTGTGTGCTCACACATGTGAGTTTGTGTCCACAAGATTAGTATTGGCCAGAAGAGGGTGCTAGTGTCTTCTGTCACTCCACTTATTTCCTGAACCTAGCTGGAAGCCAGCCAGTTCCATTATCCTCCTGTCTCCATCTTTCTCAGAGCTGTGGTTACAAGTGACCATGGGATGTCCAGCTTATTGTGTGGGTACTCAGGTCTATACTCTGATTCTTTTTTTTTTTCTTTTTTCTTTTTTTTTTTGAGCTGGGAACCGAACCCAGGGCTTTGCGCTTGCTAGGCAAGCGCTCTACCACTGAGCTAAATCCCCAACCCCTATACTCTGATTCTTATGGCTGTGTGGCATATCCGTCATTTTTATGTGCTTATTTACGGAGTGGGGTACTCTCACTCTCTTAGGTGCGGTGGTCTTTGGGTCTGGAAAAGGGTGGTATGGTTATATACGGGTGCTCCTCCGCCTTGCCTCTTTTGCTGGAGATGTGCTCGGGTGTTGTGTGAAGCCTAAAGGGAGCTTTGATAGATTCAGAGCTGTGAAAGTGCATGTGTACAGGAGGCCTGGGACACACTCGGTCTCTTTAAGTCCTACCTCATGAATGAACAACGCTGACCACTGTGGTCTCTGTCTTTAGGTCCGGACACTGTTTGTCAGTGGCCTCCCTGTGGATATTAAGCCTAGAGAACTCTACCTGCTTTTCCGGCCGTTCAAGGTAAGTCAGGATCCAGGAGTCCCCCAGAGCCCAGGGTCAGGGCTGAGCAGCGAGAACGATCTCTGTTGTGCATTGAACTACAGAAAGGTTTTCAGAAACTAGGGTCACAGGCCTGGCTCTATCTATGCTGGTTCTGCTGACCCTCGTCTTGTGCCAATTTCTCGGTCCTGCCGAACCCTTGTTTACTCATCTGTAAAGTGGAGATGGTAAAGAATCTTAAAGACTTTACCACATGGGGAATTCTTGCGATTCGGTGTATGTAGCCTTTTTTTTTTTTTTTTTTTTTTTTAAAAGCTGAAGAAACTGGATAAGGGACTTGCTCTTGAATTACAAGTTAGTAGAACCCTGGGAATGCCCTGGGCACTGCTGCACCATGGGATTCAGAACACTAAGGCAGCAAGAACTCAGCATCGGTGTGAGGGTTGCCTTTGGAGAATGACTCAGGGGATTACTGAGGAAAGATGAGGCTGATGGGGGGGGAGACAGTGCTGGGTGAGCACAGCAACAGCTTCTGACCCCCTGGAATGGCCACTTCTCTCCACAGGGCTACGAAGGGTCCTTGATCAAGCTCACTTCAAGACAGGTAATTTTTCTCCCAGTTTCCTCCCAGCCTGGGCTGGTATTGGACTGAAACTTTTGTCCTACTGTTTGAAGGCGGAGACTCACTCCTTTCTGCTGCTGTCCTGCTTCTGCCCCGACAGAAGGACAGCCTCCATAGCTCTCTCCTCTTTTCTAGCCAGCTGGGCCTTGTCAGCCTCTCTCCTTTCTGTCTGGCTCTGGCGTTCTAGAACCACAGACTGCCTGGCCCCAGTGGCTGAAGAGGGTAGAGATGAGACAGCAGCTGGCCATGCTGCAGGAGGCCAGAGCCCAGAGCCTTCTGGGGGCCACTGGCATGTGAAGTCAGAGGTTCTCAACCTTCTCTGCATGCATTTACAAATGCTTCTGGGGTTGTGGTTACAGCTGCCAGACCTCACTTTAGTCCTTGGGGCTGCTTTAAATTAAAAATAAAACAAAAAAACAAACAACAACAAAACTTACAGAAAAGATGATATTTAATATGGCCCTTGGACCGGTGTTTTGCTATCATTTAATAGTGTGGTACTTAGAAGGGGCACCTAACTTAGAGGATTGTGACTTGTGAGTCTTCCAGACATACCTTAAGGAGGGGATGGGCAAGAGCTCTATTTCTTCTGTATTCTCTAACCAGCAAGTCACATAAGTGGTGGTGGTGGTGGTGGTGGTGGTGGTGGTGGTGGTGGTGGTGGTGGTGGTGGTGGTGGTGGTGGTGGTCTTCTTCTTCCTCCTCCACCTCCTCCTGTTGTTGTTGTTGTTCCTCCTCCTCCTCCTCCTGTTGTTGTTATTATGTTTGTGTATTTTGGGAGTTGGGGAGGTCAGCCCCAATGTCTTAGACATGCTAGACAAGTACTGGACCTGAGGTGTGGGTGTAAGACAGGGAGAGATACAAGTTTGTTCTCTCTTTCTTCCTACTAGCCTGTTGGTTTTGTGATCTTTGACAGCCGGGCAGGAGCAGAAGCAGCCAAAAACGCATTGAATGTGAGTAGACAGAGGACATGCCTTTCTCTGACGAGGCTAATTGTCCCTGTTCTGTCCACTGCAGATCTTCCCCTACTGCACACCCAATAAACACGTGCGTTTGTATTTCCCACCCGTCCCAGGGCAGGATCTTTGGCTGCCTGGTTTGTGAACGTGTCATTACCCAAGCTCACCAGCTTCCCTGTACTGTAGCCCTGTGTGGGAAAGCCGTACAGCCGAGCTTGCTTCTGGGGCCCTCTGTGTGGATGTGGGTCCTTGTATGCGTCTCTTTTCTTCCCATATAGGGTATTCGCTTTGATCCGGAGAACCCACAGACCCTGAGGCTAGAGTTTGCAAAAGCCAACACCAAGATGGCCAAGAGCAAACTGATAGCAACACCAAACCCCACCAGCGTCCACCCTGCCCTAGGAGCACACTTGATCGCTCGGGACCCTTGTGAGTGGAGCTCTCATTAAACTGCTCATGTTAAGATCCTGAGATCAGTCTCCTTTTCCTGGGACCTTCTTTCACCCATATCCACCTACCCTGAAACTTAGAACCACTTCGTCCTCTGCAGCCTTTTCTAGTCTCAGGAAGGCTGAGCTCCAAGGCTCCAGGGCTGTGAGATTTTCTTGAAGCCTTTCCGTGATTTCTTTGTTTAATATAAGCTATCTGTGGCCTGCTGGAGATCATCTTGAAAGAGGGTATTCATCATGCTGAATAAGTTCATGGAGCTTTCTCCCCAGTCTTGAGGAAGGGGAACTATGGTTCCGCTATAGTGCTGGGTCCTTTTCTGTTTGGAAAGGGGTGTTGGAAGGGAAGAGAGCGTTCTGACTGTGGAGGCTGTTGTCTCCTGTTATAGATGACCTGATGGGGGCCGCTCTGATTCCTGCGTCCCCAGAGGCCTGGGCCCCTTACCCTCTCTACACCACAGAGCTGACCCCAGCCATTTCACATACTACGTTCACCTACCCAGCTGCCACTGCTGCTGCTGCCGCCGCCCTGCATGCTCAGGTAAGCCATTTTGGGTAAAGGAATAGAAGACTCAAGACAGACAAGCTGGATCTGCCTACTTTGGCGTAGGCCGCTCCTGTCTCTGGGGTTGCAGCAACAGAATTGTCTTCTCTCAGGATTGGTAGCTCATGTCTGTAATCTTAGTATTTAGGAAATTGAGGCAGGAAGATTGCTGGGAATTTTAAGACAGCCTGAGCTAAATTGTGAGACATGGTGTACCCCCCCCCCCCCCCGCCCACAAAAACAACAAAAAAGAAACCCACCTCCGTGACGGTTATCTTCCCAGATTTTTTGGAATCAGTGTCCCTGGGGATCTGAATGTTAAAAGCAGAAACCAGGGACATACAGGCGGGGTCTGCTCAGCCTTCCTGTCTTTATGAACTTTATCGAGCTTTTAAAGGTTTGCTTGCCTCAATTATTTCTGTGGAAAACTAAAATAATATACTGTGCCTTCAGAATGTTTGGAGTTGGAGAGTAACACAATGAAGGCCAGGACTCTGCCAGGATAGTTTAGGGCTCCTGTTTGTGTGTCTCATATGTGGAGATTATAAGACAACTTTTAGGAATCAGTTCTCTACCACGTGGGCCAAACCGTCTTGTCAGCCCTGGTTGTGTTTTTTTTTTTGTGTGTGTGTTTTTTGTTGGTTTTTTTTTGTTGTTGTTGTTTTGTTTTGTTTTTTGTTTTTTTGGTAGGTTTTATCAGCTCAAGTATTTTGCTTTGTTGGTAGATCTATTTAGGTTTTTAAAGAGGGGGGTGGTAGTGGTGGTGGAAAGACTTCTGTAGCCCTGGCTGACCTTGAGCTCCTGATACTCCTGCCTCTACCTCCCAAATGCTGGAATTGCAAGCATATAACACAATGCCTGGCTTTTTTTTGTTCTCGTTCTTCTTTGTTTGTTTGTTTTCTGTTCTGTTTCTCTCAGACAGCGTTGCTCTTTAGGCTGTCGGTAGTTCTCCTACCTCAGCCCACCAAGTACTGGGATTACAAGTTTGGGAACTGAGCACTTGGGGGGCAGAAAAAAGAGAGTAGCTATTTGTAGGGGACAAGCAGCCACAGGAGGGGATCAGAGGCGGTCTTGAGCCTCTCTAAACCTCTGCTTAGAACAAGTCATCGAAAGTGGCCATCCAGCATGGGGTGTGTCCTATACCATCAAGAAAGGAACACTTGGAGGTGGCTGTTTATTTGCTCCTCACCTGGGCAGTAGAAAGGGATTAGGGAGAAAGGACAGAAAAGGCTTGGGAGGGAGGGTTCACAGGAACCAGAACTGGGTGCTGTACTTGGGGTCTGAGTACACACCCATGTCTGAGTCGTTTGAGGGGGTTGAGACTCAGTTTGTCCCAGGCCAAGGGCCACTGTCATTGCAGGTGAGTCCCAGCAGGGAGTTCTCTACAGGAGGCTCTGACTGTATTGGGCCAACATGTGGTTAACGTGGTGCTTTCTCCAGCTGAGCACCCTGTGCATCTGGAAAACTCATCTAAGGTAGCTGATGTCTTCCAGAGGGGAAGGTTTGAGTATTAACACAGGAGCGGAGTAGGTGATGGGAAAGCTGTGTGTGCGTGCGTGCGTGTGTGTGTGTGTGTGTGTGTGTGTGTGCGTGCACGCATGCACTCACAGGCATGCATGCTGTAGGTCTGGGTGCTTTGAATGCAGGAACAGTGGGAGGCACTGTGATCCCAGCTCTGCTACTAATTAGCTACTTGATCTTCACCTTTGAGCTTACGTGTGCTCATTTGTAAAATGAGACGGATGGGCTGGGTCAGGTTTGTCAAGAGAACCCAGGAGTGGCTCCTCTGCTCTTGTAACTGGGAGCTGTGTCCTGCTACAGGTCCCTGTCCTGCGGTCCCTTTCCAGCTTCTTCCCATTCTCTACTGCTTTCTAACTATAGTCCAGATCCTGGCCCCCATTACTCAACCTCTGTGTGACCTTTGACAAGTTGCTTTAAATTTCTCCATTTCCTTGTTACACAGTGACAGTAGTACTTACTTGAAGGTGGGCGCCACACACACACACACACACACACACACACACTTTTGTTTGTTTGTTTGTCGTGCTTTGGTTTGGGTTTGTAGCCAAGGTCTCATGTACTCCAGGATGATTTCTATTGTAATGTGCAGCCAAGGGTCCCCGGGATGGCCTTGATTGAGCTTATCTCCGTCTCCACCTCCAGAGTGCAGAGATCACAGGCAGGCATCACCCTGGTTTAACTTTTGGTATTCAGGATGAATACTAAGCAAATACTATCAACTGAGCTACATCTCAAGGGTTCCGTCCCCCAGACACCTTCCTCCACATTAAAACTTTATTTGATGTATATGAGGACTCTATCTGCATGTACACCTAGAAGAGGGCATGAGATCCCGTTACAGATGGTTGTGAACCACCATGTGGGTGCTGGGGACTGAACTCAAGACCTGTGGAAGAGCAGCCAGTGTCCTTAACCACTGAGCCATCTCTCCAACCCCATCCTCACCCCCCTTTCTTAAATACAGGGTTTCTCTGTGTAGCCCTGGTTGCTCTAACTCTCCATGCAGACCAGGCTGGCCTTAAGTTAATAGTTCACCTGCCTCTGCCTCCCAAGTGTTGGGCTTTTTGCTTTTTGAGACAGTGTCTCATGAAGCCTAGGGTGGCCTTGATCGCCTAATCTGTCCCCATCTTAGAATGCTAGGGTAACTGTGTTCTATCACACTCAGCTTTGATGCAGCTATCAGCGTAAATAAAGTACTGTCAAAGTGCCAGAGTTTATGGTTGCTAGGGCAGGAAGATTATTGTCTTGCTGGATGCCTGAGGTCTGTGTCTGCCTGAGGTACTGCATTCTCGCCTTCCTGGGAACAGGAAGGAGGCCACCCTAAAGCACGCTGGTATATCTTGGAGGGAGACTAATGACAAAACAGTCTAGTTCTGACCCTGTTTTTCAGAGTCCCTGAACACCCACAGTAGAAGATGCCAGGTGTAGTTAACAAGCATACAGCATATTCCATATTCCATGTAGTGATGTCTTGTTTTCCCCTTTCAAGAACCCCTCCCCACTGCTCCATGACAGCACTGCACCAGAAGTGGAGGCTAGAAGTATCTAAACATGGAGGGGACACGAGTCTAAGTAAGAGGTCCTGACCCAGAGAACCAACAGAAATATGAAGGGCAGCGAGAAATGGTGGCTGGTAAAAAATAAAAGGCGAAGAAGGTTAGAGAACTAATACCCTCCATCGCTCCACTGTCCCGTGCATCCCAGCCTCCGTAGCTCGGTGGCTGCACAGAACACGCCTGCAGGAGGACCCTGAAGAGAATTCTGTGGCTCTCTTGTTCTAACGTAACAGGCTTCTACTGAGGCAGGCATTGTGGCCTCTGCCTCTGAGCCCCAGCATTAGGGAGGTGGAAACAGAAGGGTTTCCACCAGAGTTCAGCCCAGCCTCTACTACACAGCAGATTGTAGTCAACGTGTGCTTCACTGAAACTGTCTCGATAGCAAACTTTCCCTGTGAGCAGGGAGCTGTGGGAGGAGGTATGGCCACAAGGACACAAACTGCCTTGCATGTTTTCCTGCCTGTGTAATGGGACTCTTGACACTCAAAGTGAAATTCATGAGTGAAACTCATGCACGCACAGCATGTGGCATATGGCAGGTACCTCAGAAGCCTTTAAGCACCTGCAGATCTGCATTTAGGGAGAGAACACTACACAGAATGGGTTTCTCTTAACCTTGGCTTATTCTACTCAAGGGAAAACCTTTCTCTTTCCTTTAAAAATGAAAAGCCTTAAACTTGTGGAAGTCCTCCTGCCTCAGCTTCAGTGCTGGAATATAAGACGTGTTCTTTCATGCCCAGGGATGGCTGCCTCTGTTTTAAAAATTCTTTTTTGGGGAACGTGGTAAGATGGCTCAGGAGGGTTAAGGTGCTTGTAGCCAAGCATGGTGACCTGAATTTGATCCCTGAAACCCTTAGAGAGGTAAGAGAACAGATTCCACTCACACACTGGCATACACATCACATGCACACTTGATGGTACATAAATAAATAAATTACTGTATTTGGGAGTGCGTATATAAGTAAAAATCCATAGGTGTGGGTCCTTCATAACATTTTCTATACAAAGTCATCAATTTGTTTCTTTTCGCTTTTTTTTTTTTTTTTTTAGCTTAGTGCGTGTATATGAATACACTGTAGCTGTCTTCAGACACACCAGAAGAGGGCATCAGATCCCATTACAGATGGTTGTGAGCCACCATGTGGTTGCTGGGAATTGAACTCAGGACCTCTGGAAGAGCAGTCAATGCTCTTAACCACTGAGCCATCTCTCCAGCCCCTTCTTTTGGCTTTTTGAGACAAAGTTTCATGTACCCAAGGCCAGCCTGGAACTCCTCACTCTTTTATCTCTACCCACCTTAGTTCTGTCATAAGGAGCGTAACCACCATGCTTGCTGGAACTTAATCTTAGGACACTTAGTTTTCCATGTCAGTAACAAGATTTATGCCCAGGTGCCTGGCTGGCACAGCATTGTATAAATGCACCAGCTCCTGGCAGGTGTCAAAGACGTTGTTGAAAATTGCTTCTTGCACACATTTGTGGGTCGTTGGCTTGATGGGTTTTCCTTATGGCGTATGGCGAATTCCTGGACCTGTTACAAAGTCATGGTACAAACTTGATAATCTTGACAGGCAAGGAGTGAAGTTTGTTGATGCCGTGATCATTTAAAACATTTATTCTCCTCCTTCTCCTCCTCTTCCTCCTCTTCTTCCTCTTCCTCCTCTTCCTCCCTATCTATGATGTTTATGTGGGCATGAGTGCTATGGTGCATGTATGGAGGTCAGAGGACAAGAGGAGGAGACACAGAAAGGGACTGGGATGCTCTTAGAGGACCCAGGCCACGGGCTTATTCCAGGCGTCTGTGAGATGTTCCACAGCAACCCCACTGAGTACGTTCCTTTGGCATCAGTGGCTTGGCTGCCCAGAAATGTTCCCATCCCCTACCTCTATTATCTAGGGCCAAGGAACTGCTGTAGTTGAGAGACCTGAGGAGCAAGTATGGGAGAGACTTTTGAGCAGCCATGTGAGGCCTCCGCTCCCCTGTATGGAAAGTTTCCCTCCAATTACCCTCTGCCTGGTCCCATGGGCTCCCAGCCAGCCAAGCACTGGTTGTCACGGGGCTGCTCCAGCTGGGTGAAGGGTGGTAGGCAGGGCTCATGAGAAGATTCTGAGCTGGCTGGAGCCCTGAGCTTGTGTGGTGGCCAAACTACTACTACTTCTTAGAGCCTTGCTTGTGAATACGTTCTAGTGTCTAACCTGGCATCCAGCTAAGAATATCCTAGTCCAGCTGTGGGCCTGAGGAGCTTCCTCCTTTACAGCTGTAGCCAGGAGAAGAATGAGCCTGTCCTACTATGTGCCAAGTATACAGTGTTGGGATAATCAGTCCCTAACTTCTCATCACTGCCTGTCTGTCCTTGGAGGATGTGATGGCCTAAGTGCTGTACTCTTCAAGTAGCACCAAGAGTTGGGAGGGACACGAGAGCAGTTTCCTAGATCATCTTCCTCAGCCCAGAGGGCCTGGCAATGGTCATACCCTTTCTGCTTACCCAAGAGACAGGAATCACATGCAGCCAAGTGGGCCTACTGGGTGTGCCTGCCACAGCTCCATGTGTGTCATCTGAATGTCCAGCTTCTAACTCATCCTCTACAGTAGCTCTTAAACCACCCCACTCTTTCCTAAGGGGACTCTAGACTGTCCCTGGGTACTCAGACCAACCTCCACCCAGACAGTCTTGGGTGAAGCTGGGGCTGACGTGCTCCTCCCTGGCTGTGCACTGCTGGAACGGGTTCTGCTCAGCTGTTCTTGCCAGACATCTAGCTCTCAGAGAGGGATATATACTGTTTTATTGACCATTCTCTGAGAATCCAGCTTTGGGGCCTTCTGGGACTGTCTAAAGCTGTCTCCTCCTGCCTGAGGGCTCAGTAGGGCTTTTGAGTCTCTGAACTTAGGAGCCATGTAACAAGAGTGTGGGATAGATAGAAATGGCTGCATTGAAGAATTGCCAGGGCCCATGTGTGGAGACCCACTCCTCAGCGACCACATTGGCTTTGATGTCGTAATGTCTTACCTGCTGTCTCACTTGCATCATGTTGGCAGAGTTGGCGTGGGATGCTTGAAGCCCCACGTTCAATCCCCCTGCACTGCATAAAAAGCAAACATAGCTGCTCACTTCTCTAATCCCAGCACTCAAAAGGGAGAGGCAGTAGGATCAGAAATTCAAGGTCATTCTTAGTTATTTAAGTCAAAGCCACCCTGAGACTCTTGAGCTCCCGTCTCAAAACAAAAAACCCAGAGGCCTTCAAGATGGCTCAGCGGGTAAAGACACTTGTGTGTCACGCCGATGAGATGAACTGAAGTTCATGTGGTTGAAGGAGAGGACCAACTCCCTCAAGGTGTGCTGTAATTTCATGTATGCCCAAAGCATGCACAAATGGACACGTGTACACTCACAGTATTTTAAAAAGTGAGGTTCAAATCCTGACGTCCTCCTTGCGGAACCCTGACCTGCAGAGGTATGCCAGGTGGTGACTTCCTATTCTTAAGAGAAAGAAGCTGATGCTTAGGGGCGAGTAGCTGGCCCAGGCTCTACCGAGCGGCAGCCTGGACAGCCGTAAGACTCCGGCTCCTGCTGAGGGCTGAGGGAAGGAGCTGTATGTCCTGACGGGCGTCTCTTGCAGGTGCGCTGGTACCCCTCCTCGGACACCGCTCAGCAAGGGTGGAAATATCGCCAGTTCTGTTAGCTCCTCAGTAAGTGTTGGCCCTTGGGGTCAGTGTCCTTCATGCTGGCCACTCACATGCCACAGATCCCTTCTCCTTGTCCTTGGGTGCTTGCTCAGGCTGTGGCCTCCAGAGCCTGTTTACAGGGCAGGGGCCCCTGGCTACCTCACCCCTCTGTCCTGTAGTGACCCTGCATCCCCTTTCACAGCCTCCATAGCAGCTCCCATTCTACTCTGCTGATGGCTCTTTTCCCTTCCCTTCAGGTCTTGTCACCCTGGAGTTGGTCCTGGGTTGTATGGGGCCAGAACAGGGCTCTGCCCTCACTGCCACCCGAGGCCTGTGCGGACGGACCTGCTGCTTCCCTCTAGACACTGTGAATCTGAAGCCTGACTCTGGATGGCTCCTGTTTTCTTCCTCAGTTCTCCAAGGCCTTCGGGAGGATCAGAGGCCTTGGATACCTAGGTCCAGCTTGCAGGCCTCACTGGGACCCAGCGCAGCCTGACCTCCTGCTCAAACTTGTACCTGTAGCTCCCCATCAAGGAAAAGGGACGTTTAATTTTGCATGTTTATGAATTGTGACACTTGTGCATATGTGTGTACGGTTTGTTCCCACACTGTCGCCGTAGCAACAGGTCTTGGCAACGGAGGCTGGTTCAGCCTACTCCTCTCCACTCCCGACTCCTGCACCCACCCTGCTTCGGGGGGGCCTGACCCTGTGGTCACTTCTGCCTTGGGGGCCCCAGCTCCTAATGCAGATGCACACGCACACGCACGCACGCACACACATGCAGACTCCGTTCTCATCCAGCAGTAGATCCACAGCCTCTGAGTTCCATGTCCAATCAGAGTCCTGCATCGTCTCCTTCTCCAGGCCGACAAGTCTAAGAAGCCTTCCTTGCGATTGCCTCCCCCATGTACCCCACTCTGCCACTGCCCCTCATTCTTCCTGAACTTCGAAACCAACCAAAACGTGAAAAGTATTTTTGTACCCTGTGTAACAAAATATTTATGGATCATAAAGGGTTTTTCATGTGTTTACCATTAATTATTGAAGAGACCTTGTTCAGCCTGTCAGATAAGTTTAATGTTTAGTTTGAAGCATGAAGAAGAAAAGGGGTTTCCGTTCTTCAGCCGTCAGCCTTTGTGTCGGGTGTTGGTTTAAGAATGAGATGAAGGATAAATTGTGCAATTTTGTTTTAGTTGACGAGCATGTCTGCTTCACCTTTAACCTCAGCTTGGATGTCTGGCTACTTCCGACAATGACGTCTGGAGGTGGCTCTTGTAATTGGTGACCCTGTGAGAATGTGAAACTGGATCATAAATGAAATGCAAAATAAAAACCTGAAGTGACTGCTCTGACTTTTGCTTCTATAATCCATGGGATGCAGGCTGCTGGGCTGAGGGATGGCAACAGGGACTCCTGGTGGCCATCTGGGTGGGGACACCTCAGAGCTGCCATTTTATTGTTGCCTTGTGTACCAAGCCGAGGACCCTGTCTCAGAGTGGGGAGTGACTGCACCAGTGTTTAATCCATCATCCCATACTGTATGATGAATTTCCTCCTTGCTCAGGGAATCCTGAAGGTAGAAAGAAAGCCTTAGTCCCTGCACCCAGCCTGGGACCCTTTGTCTACTCTGCACCCAGCCTGGGACCCTGGTGTGCCTTTGTCTGCCCACCTTCATCCTTCCGACCCTGTGGTCTTCTCAAGCCCTCTAGGACAGAAACACTGAAGTTGGTGTGCTACGTTCTCTCTGGAGTCTGACCTTGGTGTACATCTGAAAGGTTGGCCTGTAGGGACAGAGGAGCCACAAAACCTTGCCTGTGATGGGTTAAACTAACCCGTGCTCTTAGCTGTGGACTGCAGCTGATTCCTGGGAAGAGAGCAGACGGTCTTCAAAGTTAGGTTGTGCTGGGAGCCTGGGTTGGCATGGACAGGGTGCCCATGGCCGCCCTAACTCTACTGTGATCTGTGTTTTAGTTTAATGTGAGAAGTGGCTTGGAATCCTTTGCAGCCCTTCCTAGAGGGAGTGGTTTTAGAGTTTGCTTTGTCCGCCCTGGTCCTAGAGGGCAGGGCCAGTGAGCAGAGCCTGCCTCCTACTGGTTTCCTCTGAGCAAAATGGTTGTGGCTGGCTCCATTTGAACTGAATGACTGGCACCTCACCCCTTCTCTTGTGTGGCCTGGGTGTAGACTGTTAACTGCTCAGGTGTCAGGGGTGACATGCATCTAGGTGCTAAGTGTGCTGGGAAGAACCCAGGCAAGTACAAGCTATGGGGTAACTCGGGGTGGCAGGTGGGCAGGTTGCCTGGAACCTAGAGGAAAACTCAGGAGGGGACATACCTGCACTTGTTCCAGGAAAGAGCTCTTTGTAGCCTGGTGCCTCTCACTGCTATGTGAGCAAGGGCCTTCCCAGACTGCAGCTCCTTCAAGCATGGAGAAAAAGCTGTTATGTTTTTGACAGCCCCCTCCTGGGGCCACGTTGTGGTCTGACCTACTTCAGCTGTGTCAGGATCCATTGGGTCTTCCCAAGGTGCTGAATTATTTAGTTGGGGCAGTTGGGTCTTCCTGAGAGGGACAGAGAAAGCTACTCCATAATTTAAAAGCCCCTGTGCCTGTGGCTTCGGGGAAAGGAGGGGGACTCCTTCACACTTTACTGAGCAGGGCCTAGGCATTGATATGAGAGGAAGGGAGGTCCTGCACCCTTTCGGCTGGAGCTTTGCTGAGGCGGGGCCTCTGTAGAAAGGCCTCGATGGACAGTCACATCTGGCCTGGGGTTGAGTTCACAAGCAGAGCCACCCATAGTCAAGGAGCTGCCTGGCAGGGACAGGGTAAAGCTGGACTCAAGCAGCCTTGTTCAGAATGCATGTGGTATGCTGAGAGCCAGCAGGGGTGTCATCCTGATTAGGTTCTGTCAACTTGGCACAAGCCAGGATCATCTGGGAAGAGGGAATTGAGAAAAGCCTCCATCATCGCCTCCATCATCGTGGCCTATAGGCGTGTCTGGGGCATCTTCTTGATTAATGACTGATGTGGGAGGGGCCAGCACCCAGGAGGCAGTGGACCAGGACACTGGTCCTGGGCGTACAAGAAAGCAGGCTAAGCACCCCCACCGAGGCCTCTGCTTCCGTTCTTGTCTCCAGGTTCCTGCCTTGGAACTTGCTATGTAGATCAGACTGGCCTCAAGCTCAGTGATCCACCTGCCTGTGTCTCCTGAGTGCCGGGATCAAAGTTGTGTCCCGCCACCACCCGGCTCTGTTTCAGGATTCTAAAACCGGGGTCATCCACTCCTGTCCCGATGTGACCTTTACCACACATACATGTGAGAGACATGAGAGGTGTGTGGTGTGATCACCATCAAAGTCCATTGAAGCGGGAAATGTACTTTCATCTACTTTTAATAGCTATGAAGACTGAAGGCAAAAGCTCCCATGGAGCTATCAAAACTGGTTCTAGCAGGTAAAGGTGTTGGCCACCACGCCTGACATCCTGAGCTTTATGTTGGGGGTTCACATAGTAGAAAAGGAGAACCAATTTCTTCAGATCATGCCAACACTTCCCTATGTGCACAATGCACACATCTTCAGACACCATAAATAAATGTCTTTTCAAGTTCCCACACAGGGAGATGACTCAATGGGCAAAGCACTTGTTTTACAAGCAAGAAGACCAGAGTTCGGATCCCCAGAACCTGCAGAAAAACTGTGGTGGTCCACCTGTAATCCTAAGACTGAGCAGGAGAAAGGGGGACCCCGGGTAAGAGGGCTAACGGGAGGAGGCAGGCCTGTAAGCTGCAGGCTCAGCAGGAGACCCTGCATTTATTCTTACCATCTGTAAACAGAAGGTCACAGCCACTGGGAACACCAGACACTCTCTAACTTCTCAGCCACCTGCGTGCACAAAGTACACTTATACACACACACAGTTCTCTTTTTTTTTTTAAAGTGTGTTTGTGTTTTGAGAACATGTTTCTACATACCATGTGCATGACTGGTACCTGCAGAAGCCAGAAAAGTCAGATCCCCTGGGGCTCGAGCTCTGAGCCAGAGTGTGGGTGCTATGAATGAAACAGGGCCCCTGCACGAACCAGCAACGTGCTCTTAACCTCAAACTCACAGATCTCCATCCACCTGTTGACCTCCCAAATGCTGGAATTAAGGGCATGTGTAACTGCTCAGCTGAAACTGATTCTTTTACAAGTACTCTTTTCTTTTTTTTTTTTTTTTTTCCAGAGCTGGGGACCGAACCCAGGACCTTGTGCTTGCTAGGCAAGCGCTCTACCACTGAGCTAAATCCCCAACCCTGAAACTGATTCTTACTGCGTTAGGAGCCAGTGGTAAAAAATATGACTCTTGGGTCCCAGCAAATAATAAAGTTGAGTTTATTTGGTGATCCTTGGGGTCCCATTGAACAATTCTGTGAGGTATTAATATAGAAATAGTTTTTAAAGGGAGGGGGGTGCTGGAGAGATGGCTCAGCAGTGAAGAGCACTGGCTACTCTTCCAGAGGTCCTGAGTTCAATTCCCAGCAACCACATGGTGGCTCACAACCATCCGTAATGGGATCCGATGCCCTCTTTTGGTGTGTCTGAAGACAGCTACAGTGTACTCATAAATTAAATAAATACATTAAAAATAGTTTTAAATTTTGTTTCAACATGCTTTTGAAATAAAAAAGTATCATTTTGGCATTTTTGAACAAAGTCATGCCTTTCTCGAAAATCATCTGTTAGCTTGCATGCACACGCGCGCACTCGCACACACACACACACACACACACACACACAGACACACACTGCTCCACTGGAGCCTAGCACTTGGTGCAAGGTGGAGAATAAGGTTCAGTTTCTGTTCTTAGAATGGCATATACAATCAGAGACCTGGATGGTGAGCTGCTGAAGTGAGAAATACCCAGGAATGGGAAGAGTTAGGTGTATGGATGTCATTCTCCCCCCTGGCTTCCCAGGACAGGGGAATGAATGGGAGGCATCTCTGATGGGTCTGTTTCTGTCTAAATTCAGAGTCGCGTTCCTAGACTGCAGGTTGTCTCCTGGGAATGAGCTCTGCTCAGGGAAGAGAGACTGGAGGAGAGATGCTGTTTGAAGGTGGTGAGGTGCAAAAGGCAGAGCCCAGGTCTCCGCTAAGATTTCCTCAGGACTGCCCTCGCTTCGCTCCGTGTGGCTCCGTGTGAGTTAGCATACACATTGCATATCAATGGTTGCAGTCAGCCCAACTCTCCAGGGCAGGACAGGCTTGTGTTCACTGTAGACGGCAGTGCCTTCTCCTTAGCCGGGAGAGCTAGGGTGAGCCTACTCTAGCTGTTCTTTCCTGTGCTTATAGGCATGGCATACACTGGCCCCAGGAAGCTCTATTTAATTTATTAGGGGTTTTGTTGCTTTTTTGTCACGGTTTTTGTTTGAGACAGTTTCACGTAAGCCCAGGATAACCTTGAATTTACTATGTAGTTGTAGATGACCTTGGCCCCTCATTCTGCATCCTGGTGCTGAGCTTGCAGCCACGCCTGTCTCTTCTCCTCCTGCCTCTATCCTGCGCCCATGTGCCTTTGTTGTACCTTGTCTCTGGCAGGGTGAGGTTTCTCTGGTTTCTTCCCTTTGCTGGTGATGGCTGAGGCGCCATCTAGACCCTGAGGCTGGGGTGCCCTCTTTTGGTGAAAGAGCTCAAAGCCATTTGACTGCTTTCCTTTGGATCCTCCAGGACACACTTGGCTTAGCCGTGAACTATCTGGACCCTGCTTCGAAGCTCCGAGTTGAGGAATCATTCACAGGCAGGGACCTCCTCCTGGATATATGTATGCTTTACATCCTAGACAGTTGCATAAACTACCGATCCCAGGGCGCAACCGTGTTAGTCCCCACAATGTCTGAAGTGTTCAGCAATCTCGGCTCACTGGTAGGGGAGCTTCAGCCCTAAAAAGCAGAGAGATATGTCCAAGTCCAAGTCCAATCGGCTATACAGAGCTGGTATAAAAGGTGTCACAGACTGGGTTGGGTGGGATATGTCAGCCTGTAATCCCATCACTTGGGATGCAAAGGCAGAGGGATCTTTGCAAGTTCACGGCTACCCTGGTTGACGTTGTTAGTGTCAAGCAATCTGGGTAACAGAGCGCCCTCTGCTTGCTTCATTACTGGACATCTTTAGTAATGACTGGTCGCATACCTTCTTTTTTTTTTTTTTTTTTTTCTTTTTTTCGGAGCTGGGGACCGAACCCAGGGCAAGCGCTCTACCACTGAGCTAAATCCCCAACCCTGGTCGCATACCTTCTAACTATAGCTATTATTCCCAGAGCTTTTACTTCCTTGTTTAAGTTGGTAGACTTTCTGCCCACTGGAATGACGGAAGTAGACCCCTCTGGTACCTGAAACTTGAAATATTCCCCTTCCAGCCTCCCCAGTGTCACTTTGCATTGTATACAGTGGCACCTCACAGTGCCACTAGGTGTTGTTTATTTCATCTTTGCAAACATTCCCGGTCACTGCCTGGGACGAGTCCAGCGCACTTGGTAGGACCTTACACGTGGCAGCTAACTGGCTCCTTCACTTCTGAGACATTGTTTAGGCAAGTCTCCTCCCATGTGTCCTCAGGAGAACCTAACTTCTTTAGGAGTCCCCCACCCAGGGAAGGCAGTGGGAACTTTCTGGAGGCACAATGAAGTGCCCGAGGGCACTAACGTTCACGTTCCTGATGTTGTCAAAAGTAAGCTGGCTAATGTTAGAGGAGCGGTTCTGAGTCAAGAGCTGGATGCTTCCCAGGGCAGATGTGTGCCACCCTGTTCTCCAGGAAGTTCTAGGCTCGGCCAGGAGTTGCACACACCAGGCCTGTAGGAGCCAGGGAGGATGAGGCCCAGGGAGGCAGCAGTAACCGGAGGGCAGGTCCCGGGCTGAGCCGTTCTCAGCTCTTGCTGCTCAGCAGGGCGGGGCCTGTGCGGATGAAATATTTTTCTATAGAAAGACACTCAGAATTTAATGTGAAAATTCATAATTTGTTGGTAACTAATCAAACAGAAACTAACAAAACAAAAACACCACGAAAGCAAACTGGGTAGCACACCTTTAATCCCAGTACTTGGGAGGCAGAGGCAGGCAGATCTTTGAGATTGAGGCCAGCCTGGTCTACAGAACATGTTCTGGGAAAACTAGGGTTACAAGGAGAAACCCTATAACGAAAAATGAAAGCCCGAAAGCCTTTCTGTGGGTTAAATTATGCTTGTCGTTCTGCATCTGCAGCTCAAAGAACTTTTAGTTTTTGAGTCTGTGCAGTGACATCTATGGGCAAACATCTGCCTTCAAGTGCTCAGCTATGCGTGTTTGGCAGCCCCCGTTCATCCATAGTAACTTTCCATAGCTGGCAGAGAGCTATGCACAAAGGCCACTTTACCTAGGCATCTTACCTTTGCCCACTGGACATGGGTTTGTAAGGATGTTTTTGGGTGCCTGCAAGAGGCCACCAGGGGGCAGAGGCAGAATGCTGGATACGGCTGGTTATGTGTATCATGTATACATGTCTGTTTGTTTTGTTTTCTGTTTTTTGGGTGAAGGGGTGGAGTAGTTGAAATAGGATCGCACAGGGCCCAGGTTAGCACTGAACTCACTGTGTAACTGAGGATGACTTTGAAGTCCTCCTGATCCTCCTGCCTTTCTATCTCAGTGCCAGGATTAGAGGAATGTACCACCATGCCCTTTAAACAATTGTATTATTGGGCTAGGCTTGGTGGCACACACTTTTAACCTGGTGTTTGAAAGGTCATAGACAGGGACTGGAGAGATGGCTCAGTGGTTAAGAGGACTGACTGCTTTTCCAGAGGTCCTGAGTTCAATTCCCAGCAACCCACAAGGTGGCTCACAACCATCTGTAATGGAATCCGATGTCTTCTTCTGGTGTGTCTGAAGACAGCTACAGTGTACTCACATACATAAAATAAATACTTCAAAAAAAAAAAGAAAGAAAGTCATAGACAGTGAGTTTGAGGCCAACCTGGTCTACATGGTATGTTTCAGGACAACCAGGGCTCTCTGGAGACATTGTTTCAGGGGGAAAATTGTCTTACTATTGTTACTATTTTTTTTATAAAGCTCTCATATTGTAGTCCATGTTGGCCAGAAACTCAAGGCAATCTTTAGCCTCCCAAGTGCTGGGATTATAGGTGTGAGCCAACACACATGGTTTGGGTATGTGATTAGAAAAAAACAAACATTTAGAGTGCATTTTTTAAAAGATTTATTTATTTTATATATGTGAATACACCATCACTGTCTTCAGACACACCAGAAGAGGGCATCAGATCTCATTACAGATGGTTGTGAGCCACCATGTGGTTGCTGGGATTTGAACTCAGGACCTCTGGAAGAGCAGTCAGTGCCCTTAACCACTGAGCCATCTCTCCAGCCCTAGGGTGCATATAAAGCAAATGATTGAAATATTATGATGGTGAAGCTGGGCATGGTTGTCTGTGCTTCTAATTGAGAGAAGGGCTACAAGTGACCTGGTAAAAGACAAAGAATACATATTCTTCCCAGAAGGAAGAAGCATGTATGGAGGGCAAAGCAGGGCATGATGGGAACTGTCAGTAGACCAGATCACCACACAAGTGTGAAATAAACTGGGGAGTAAGCTTCAGTTACATCATGAGGTCTGGGTTCTGGCCTTTCAGACTTTTTTTTAAGATTCATTATTTGTATGAGTGTTTTGCCTGCATGTATGTATGTATGTGCACCATGAACATGCCTAGTGCCCTCGGAGGTCAGAAAAGAGCATCAGATCTGGAGGTGCAGATAGAGACAGTTGTGAGCTATAGTGTAGGTGTTAGGAATTAAACCCTAGTCTTCTGCAAAAATAACAAATGCTCTTCACCACCGAGCCAGCCTTTGGCTTACTGTTTAAATATGCATGGGTATAATCTCATAAAACTAAAGCTTAGGACCATCACCGAAGTGCCTGTGGGCACCACACCTGCCTGGATGCTGCCATGCTCCCACCTTGATGATAATGGACTGAACCTCTGAACCTGTGAGTCAGCCCCTTCTTCTTCCGATGCCCTCTTCTGGTGTGTCTGAAGACAGCTACAGTGTACTTATATATAATAAATGAATAAATCTTTAAAAAAAAAAAGAAGAAGAAGAGGGCATCACATCCCATTACAGACGGTTGTGAGCCATCATGTGATTGCTGGGAATTGAACTCAGGACCTCTGGAGGAGCAGTCCGTTTTCTTAACCACTGAGCCATTTCTCCAGCCCATGTATCCTCAGTTTTGACCAAGTCAAAGTATAATAACCATGGCGGTGTAAAATGAGCAACGGCAACTCAAATTCAGTCTCAGTGCCAGGGACAGCAGGAACTGGAGGGGACTGCGGCAAAATGGAGGAATGGGTAGTCCAAGCTCTTCTGAAAGGTGTGTGTGTGTGTGTGTGTGTGTGTGTGTGTGTGTGTGTGTGTGTGTGTGTTTATGATTTTTTTTTCAAGACAGGGTTTCTCTGTGTAGCCCTGGCTGTCCTGGAACTCACTCTGTAGATCAGGCTGGCCTTGAACTCACAAAGGTCTGCCTGCCTGTCTCTTTTCAGTCTCTTGCTGAGATTAAAGGTGTGTATGTGTGTGGTCTGTGTGGAGTTTAGTACAAGAGGGCAGGTACCCATGGAAGCCGGAGGTTTTGGGTCTTGGGTCTGCCTGGAGCTGGAGTTGCAGACAGTTGTGAGCTGTCTGATGTGTGTGCTAGAGGCAAACTCTGGTCCCTTCTCTTTACCACTGAGCCTCGAGGTGATATTACTGCTCCGTCACGTCAGCTTGTATTGTTTTGTTTGTTTTTTAAGGAAAGGTTTCATGTAGACCAGGCTAGCCTTAAATTTCATATATGACCAAAGATAACCTTAAACTTCTGATCTTCCTGCCTCCGCCTCTCCAGTGCTGACATTACAAGCATTTACCAGCACTCCTGGTTTATCTGGTTGTTGTGACTTTTCTGTGAGTGAAGCAATCACCATTGTGGAGAGTTTAGCTGTGCCCTCTTTCAAAATAATTGGCCCAGCTGGACTTGGCTATTATTTATTTTTGGGTTTTCAAGACAGGGTTTCTCTGTGTAGCCCTAACTATCCTGGAACTCTATAGACTGGGGTGACCTTGAACTCAGAGGTCTGCCTGCCTCTGCCTCCCAGGTGCTGGGATAAAAGTCTGCAACACCGTGTCCAGGTTTGCTGGCTGTTTATATCCAGCTACAGAGAGGCAGGAAGGACCAGAGACCCTCACCTAAGCAGCCAGCTGTTCCCAGTTATATGCAGCTCTGCTTTAACTGTGACCTCAGGGAGAAGCTAGAGCAGCAGTTCTCAATCTGTGGGTCTCAACTGCTTTGGGGATCCCTATCAGATGGCCAGCATAGCAGATATTTACCTTACAATTCATAACAGTAGTAAAATTACAGCTATGAAGTAGCCGAGAGATAATTTAATGGTAATGGCTGACGCTCACCACAACATGAGGAGCTGTGTTAAAGGGTTGCAACATTAGGAAGGTCGAGAACCACAGACTGGGGAAGACTCTAGAAGCCCTCACCCCTTCTTGTTGAAGACTTATGGCCTTTACCTGGAGGAGTACGCACACCCCTGTATGTCATTTCCTCAGCTGTGTTCAGTGAGGAAGTCCAGTAAGTGCTACAGCTTCCCAGAGGGATGTTTGGTGGAATGGTGCAGCCGTTTGTCCCTGGGACCTTAGGAGGAGGGTGACTGTTGCTTGTCTTCCACAGGAAGGAATTCCAGCAGC
The DNA here is from genome assembly GCF_021556685.1 of Rattus norvegicus. NCBI lineage: Eukaryota > Metazoa > Chordata > Mammalia > Rodentia > Muridae > Rattus > Rattus norvegicus. The sequence continues at coordinate 73,906,988 of NC_141541.1, forward strand.
ACTGGTGCTAAAGGTCAAGCGCAAGGCTGCACGAGTGTTAGGCAAATGCTTTATCAACTAAACCACGACCTCGCCTCTAGTGTGGTTTTCTCAAACAGGGTCTGTTGTTTGTTTATTGAGTCAGGGTTTCTCTGTGTGGCCCTGGCTGTGCTGGAACTCTCTCTGTAGACCAGGCTGGCCCTGCAGTCAAAGAGACCCTGCTGCCTCTGCCTATCGAGTGTTGGGCTGAAAGGGGTTCGTTGCCACCAACACCCGGCCACACAGCACTTCTGAGTGCTGGGACTACAAGTGCCAGGTCTAAGGGGAATGTGCTCAATGCTGGCCTTATTTTCAGTGTTCCGATTTCAAAGTCAGGGTCTTACAATGTAGTTTTGGCTGACTTGGGACTCAATATGTAGACCAGGCTGGCTCCCTAGTGCTGGAGGTAAAGGCGTGAATCACCACCATCCAGCTCTATTGATTTTCATTAGATTATAGATCACTGTTTGAAATCTGTTTGACTCACAAAGTTCTTAATTTTTGTGCTGGTTAGAAAAGCTGGGGCTGGAGCCACCTTTGGCCTGTGGTACTCTTAGAGCCTTTTGCCTGAAGGCAGAGCATTGGGCTTCTGTCCATCCATGGCCATGGGCTTGGTTCTGCTATCTCAGTGGTTCCAAAGGGTTCTGGACTGTCTCATTGATGCTGTGGAAATGGCTGGCTGACTGGCTTCTGACTCTCATGGGTTTCCACCTGCTTTTTTACATCCACCCAGTAATAAGAGTTCTGCTGGGAAGCTAGGAAGTTCTAGAAGGATCCCTGTTAGTCCAGAAAGGTCAGGTGATCAGTATTGCCAGGAGTGAGGAGAGCCCCAGGGAGTTGGTCCAGTGGCCTCCAGGGTAATTTCAGGCTTTAGGGCTGGTTTCTATGCTTCTCTCTGGACAGAGTCCAGTGGGAACAAACATACCCTGGTAACTAGTTCTCAAAGGGCAGAGTCCTATGCCTAAAGTGGAAAATGTGTCTTGCATAAACACACACACACACACACACACACACACACACACACACACACTCTCATAGTTACTGTACTAGCACTCCCAAGACTTTTCCCATGAAGTCCCACAGTCCCAAGCAGCCGGAAGGGCAGCCAGTCATGGGAATGAGCTGAGGCCCCTTCCCTGTGGAGGCCCACCCCACCCTGCTCAATGTACTGTTGGCCATTCTTGGCCTTAGGAGCCCTGCCCCCCCCCAGGACTCCCCCCTCTACTTTCAGAGGAGGAAATTGCTGAACAATGTGGCAGATCAGAGAGTGGGCACAGTGCCTAGAGCCCAAGGCCAGGCCAGGTCTTCAGCAGGCCGTGGACTCTGACCTCTGGCTGCCCTGCTGCTCCTGGGCGTTCTCACAGTTCAGGCCTCATTTCTGCTAGGAGACCTCCCCTGGGGAGCAAGTCCTCCTCTTCCTTCCGTTGGTCTTTTCCCTGGGGTGTGGTAGCCCACAGTGTCTTCCTTCCCTCTTTCTCACCATATCAAGGTCGGATGCCCTTCTAGACCTGGCAAGTCCTCCCACTGGGATAGTGGAAGTGCTCCCTCGGGGACACATGGCAGTAAACTCATCACTTCCAGCCTCTTTGTGCTGGAGGATGGTGGGAACCACCACTTGGTCTAAAATAGCGTTCTGCTCTCGTCCCTGACTCCCAGTCAGTCCCAGGTTCAGTGTTCAGTTCCCTAACCTCGAAATGCCTGGTTTATGACTGGTGTGGCACACACCTCTCATTGTGGTACTTGGTTTGAGGCAGGAGGATTAATAAATAGATCCCAAGGGGTCTAGGCCAGCCTGGATTACAGAGTGAGAACCCATTGGAAAATTAAATAGCTTCTGTGAAGGTGTGCGCCCGTCATCTCACACTTGAGAGGTGGGGGCAGGTTGATCAAGGTCATTGATGGCTGCTTAATAGATTCAAAGCCAGCCTCAAAGTTTACCCTGCTGGATTGGCACACACTTTTTAATCCCAGCACTCAGGAGGCAGAGACAGGTGGATTTAGGTGAGTTAAAGGATGGCCTGGTGTACAAAGCAAGTTCAGGATAGCCAGGGCTATTACACAGAAAAACACTATCTCAAAAAACCAAGACAAACAAATATTAGAAGAAAATAAAAAAAGATGGATTTTAGGGCTGGGTGTGTGTAACTCTATTGTTAGACTGCAAACAGCCTAACATGCATGAAGCCCTGGGTTTGATCTCCAGTACTGTGGAAACCAGGCGCATGCCTGAATCCCACACTTGGGAGGCAGGATGATCAGGAGTTCAAAGTCAAAGAATTTAATTACACAGTAATTCCTTTTTATTTTTCAGTCTTGGAGCTTTCATCCCAAAAGGCCTGATCAAGGAGCTGATCACAGGTGTGGAGCTGGGAGCCTGGGCCTTGGTTGGTTAGAGCAGCTGGAAGGGATACAAAAGTGAGCAAAACCTCTTCAAAGTCCACTTTTGTAAGAATGTATTCTCCCTCTGATCCTTTCCTGCCTACTCTGTGTTCCTGAATATCCTTACTCTCCTCTTTCTAGAGGACACAAGGGCTGCCTTATGTTCGTGAGGTATCTCCTAGACACTAAGCTGAGACTTGCTCGGGTGCCAATTCACTTGATTTTCACACAGGTCAGACAGGGCTTCAGACCTGACTAGTTCAGTCACAGGGCTGGCAAGCAGACCAGTTTACTTTTGTCTTCTCATGTTGCACCATCAGGTATTTTGGTTTGGGGATGGATCCAACCCAGGGCCAGCATTTTACTGTGGGGTTACACCACAAACTCTATGTTATTTAAGTTAATGGAAATTTAAATAGCTAGGAGCAGTTGTGCAGGACAGTGTAGGTGGAGGAAGGCGGCTCCCATCTTTGTGATTTCTCACTTGCTGGCCTAATCGCAGGAAGATGGTCACTTCCTAAACTGCAGGCTGCGGCACATGCTTCTGACTCCTGCTGGGATCTAGACAACCCTGGATACAGCATCTAACTTCATCTGGTAGCTTTGAAATCGAGCAAGTACGTTTCTTGCTATAGATGAGTCAATAAACATTGACAGTAATTCTCTTTACCAAAAAATAAAAATTAAGGTCTGATGGTGGTGGTGCACGCCTTTGATCCCAGAACTCCAGGAGAGAGAGGTAGGTAGATCTCTGAGTTTGAGGCCAGCCTGGGTTACACAGAGAGAGAGAGATCCAGGATAGCCAGGGTGACACAGAGAAACCCTGTCTCAAACAAACAAACAAACAAACAAACAAACAAACAAACAAACAGAGTTGTAAAAAAATTAGTGCTTCAGAACCTTAGCTAGTACAGGGCTTGCCTTGCACGTACCCAGACCTGAGTATGAACCCCTTCCCAACCCCCCCAAAATTAACCCCTCCCCCAAAAATGAGTGCTGGTTTGTTCTAGGTCTAGGAAGATGGGGATTCCAGGGGTTTTGTGGGGGAAGGTGGGGATCCAGCCAGCCTAGCTTACTTGGTGAATTCTAGGTCTCTGTCACTCACTCCATCAACCTAGTAGCTGACACCTGAGGAGTATAGCCTCAGGCTGTCCTCTGGCCTCAGACATTTATACATACACACAGCCCAGATGCACCTGCACACAAGTGAATGTGTATATACACATACATGTGTACATACATGTGTACATACACATACATTCCATCCAACCTCACACAAACCCACAAGAATGCTTAGTAAATGGTTGGCGTCATTGTCATAATGTGCTCTTAGTAATCGTCAACTGATTAACCAGAAAGTGTTCTTTAGGTCACAGGGTAACTTGGTCAAGATGGTCTGTCACAGCCTGAGGCACTCTCTTCTGGGGCAGGAGGGTTGGGCAGGTGGGTGGAGCTAGGTTTAATAGTCCAGTTCCGTTACAACCTGACTTCAACTTGGAAGGATAGGTAGGAATGGCTAAGGGTGACAAGATAGAGGATTTTGCCCCCTTTGAGGAAAGGTTTCTCTGTGTAACCCTGGCTGTCCTGGAACTCACTGTAGACCAGGCCGGTCTGGAAGTCACAGAGAACTGCCTGTCTCTGCTTCCTGAGTGCTGGGATTAAGGGCTCATGCCATTCCTGCCCTGCTGAAGTTTTTGTTGTTGTTGGGGGAAGGGACTTTGAGAGAGTTTCCCCGTGTCTTGGAACTACCGAGAGAGGCTGACCTCAACTCAGAGATCTGTCTGCCTCTGCCTCCCCGGTGCTGAGACTAATGGCAAGCACCACCATGCCCAGCAAGGTGAGCCACTGCCAGAGAGTTCTGAGTATCCGATAACAACCACAGCTATTCTTTTACCGCTTCAACTTTTGTTGAAAGAAAAAAAAAAAAAACTTAGTTCGAAAGCCCCATTCTTGCTTCTGTACTATTTCCCTATCCCCATGATCTGAAAACTACAATCTTGTGTGTGTGATAGAATCCTTAGGTCCCAAGGGGTACCATCATTTGGGACTGTGCTGCAATGGAGGTCACTGTGACCGCTGCATTTTGGAGTAATACCAAAGTAAAAAATTAGTGTTTCAAGTTGTTTCTTCCACTTGCTGCTTTCTCTGCAGTGTCCTTCAGACGGAGTACTTACCTCATATTGTGATGGCCTCTCTCCCTGGCCAGATTGTGACATCCAAGGTAGGTATATTGCCCAGCCCATCGTGGAATATTCCTGGACTCCTGCCCATGCCAGAAGCACATAAGTGAGTACATGTTTATTTACTGAACTTGGACTAAATGAATGGATGATTTGAGGTGACCACTGTGGTCTGAGAGCGCACTACCACCCCCTCCTGCCCCCGTCTGAGATAGGGTCTCGTTGTGTTGCATTGGCTAGACTGGAACGCACTGCATACCACAAGCTGGTGTTTAATTTGCAGAGATCCACCTGTCCCTGCCTCTGGTGCTAGGATAAAGGCTTACACAATGGCTACTGATTGCAGTCTATGCACAGGTTTGACACCAATCTGTGATTAGAGGACCAGTCAAGACAGTGGCAGTGCACTAGGTGCCTTGCATGGTCCATTGAAGTAGCTTGCATTGACTGACTGGAGACAATTGTCGGTAAGTTAGTGAGGAGCCTATAATCTTGACCTACAAAGCTGGCTTCACATGGCAGTGTGCTTGGTCAGTCACTGTTGTGAGGGGCTGACTTGAGATTTTCTCCAAAATGGAGAGATGGTTATTTTCAACCCACAGTGGGGGACCAGCAAGATGGCTGGGGCAATAAAGGTGCTTGCTGTCCATTGACTGATTAATCTGCATTATGAATTGAAGGAAAAGATCTGTGGGATTAGATTCATACTGGAAATGGTACTAATAGTGAATAGTAATTCTTCTATTTCAGATTTTGTTTTGTTTAATGACATAACTCTTCGGGCCATACACAAAGAGCAGCAAGTGCCCAGTGTGGCAAGGCACACTCATATTCCCAGCACTTGGTGGAAAGGTAGGAAGTAAAGGCAGTCATTTTACAGCGAGTTTGATTGAAGCTAGTCTGAGCTACAAAGTCTGTATCAAAAAACAAAGAAAAAGCAGATATGAATGAGGGGAGAGGGTTCAGTGGATAAAAGCACTGGCTGCTCTTCCAGAGGACTTGGGTTCAATTCCCAGCCCCTACATGGCAGCTCACACTGTAACTCCTGTTCCAGGGGATCTGACATCCTCATACAGAGATACATTCTGGCAAAACACCAATGTGTATATAAAATAAACATACATAAATTATTAAGAAAGAACAAAAGCAGAAATAAAGACTGGCTTTGGTCAATCCGAACCTGAGTCCCTGGCATCCAGACCTCCTTCCTGGCTTTCCCCCGGGCTCCCGCCCCTCTTCCCAAGATGATAGCTTGCCCTTGCTACGCCTGCGCCTAAGGCGGGGCGGTGCTTTGCCCTTTGTTGTGGGCCCCAGTTTCCCAGGACACCAAGCGGCGCTGGGTGGGGCTATGCAGATGAGGCGCTTGGGGGCGGGGCGGTTGCGCGGCGGCGGCGGCCGGGGAGGGTCAGTTGGAGGCAGGCGCTCGCTGAGGCAAGAGGAGGGCTCTCGGCCCGCGGCCTGACAGGGACTTAGCCCGCAGAGACCGGCCCGCGCGCGCGACCCCACACCCACCCACTCGTCCACCTACCCACTCCCCGCGCCGCCTCCTCCCACCCTGAGCAGAGCCACCGAGGATGATAAACACCCAGGACAGGTAACGGCCCGGCGCAGGCTCCCCGCCCCCATCCTCCCTCCGCAGCTCCAGAGGCCTTCGCCCCCCCACCCCTTCCAGCAGCTTGCCCCCAGCCCCCAGGGCTCGCTTCGTTTCCCCTGTTCCCCCTTCGACATCCCTGCCACCCGAGCTTTGAAATCGGGCCTCCTTCCGTCCTTTAGCCCCCTTCCTCCAGCCCGGCCCATCCCCCTCATCCGGGTTTCCTCCTCGCCCGGAGCCCCCCCCCCCCCCCCCCCCAACCTGGACATAGCCTTCCAGTCAGTCGCCCCATTTTCTTAGGAACGGTGCCCAGTTCCCCTTACTGTGGGCTTTCTCCCACAGATTCCCCGAATTGGTTCTTACCTTCTCTAAATCTTACTTACTGCTCCACAAGTCACTTAATTGCTTTAAATCCATTCTCTAGTGAAAACTGCTCCCCAGGCAGACGACTCTCTCTCAGCCCTGCCTGGCTCTTCCCAAAGACAAGATCTGTCTGGCAGTTCTCATCTTGACCCTTTACTCCTCTTCCCACCTCCTTTGGATGTGCAGTTACTCCTTGGTCCCACTTTCTTTCCCCATCCTCCAGGTAGGCCCCATTTTCCTGTCTGGGAACCCCAGACTCTTTATTTCTCGAACACTATGGATTCCATTCCTGCTCTCTACCCTGCTTTCCCAGTGATGTCGCCAACACTCTTCTATACACTCCTACCCTTTAAACACTACAGAGTCTCCGTTGGAAATCATCTTACCTTCTCAACCCCACCCCCTGCCCCCAAATCTTTAAAGTCAGTACATTAGCCCAACTTAGCCTGTCCCCTTTCCTGGGAAGATTTTTAAGTGCTATCCCCATTTCAATTTCACTCCAGTGTCTCCAGAACAGGACCCTGGGCCTTTGGAAGTTACCTACCTCAAGACCCAATCCCCATTTCCCCCAGGATTTGAAATGCACTGTTCTTTTGAAATGGTGTAGGTTTCTTAACTTTCAACCAAAGTAGGCATAAGTCCTTTAGTTCCTTCTCCTCTTTCCACTTCCACAGATATCCTGTGTTTCTGCCCCAGATAGCTGCTCTTCTCCAAAACTATTCCATAATTTTCCCACTTCCCAGGAATTGTGATGCCACTTGCTTTTGTATTATTGTGGCTTCCATTAGCAACTCAGATGTGATTCCTTTCCCTTATCCCTCATGTAGGGATTGTTGCTAAATCCTCCAAAACTTTTTTGAAACCCATTCAGACCCCATCCTAGATCCTTTATCCTCACATTGGACTTTTATGGCCTCTGACCTTGAGCAAACAGATCCATCCCTTAAACTGTTACCATGCCTCCAAAGCTAGATGACTCCCTCCTACAAGTTATCTTTCTTGTGGTTGTTCATATAGGGCCCAGCCACTCAAGGGTCCTCTTGAAGCTTGGGTTTCTTTTTCCCTAAGTGATGTTGATACTTTCTCTTTCCTGCTTGATACTTCTCCATCTTTTCTCCAGCTCTGTTTTCCTCACATTTCAGTGTGTCTTAAATCTAGTACATATTTAAAACAAACACAAACAACAACAACAACAACAACAACAACAACAACAACAACAAAAACAGTTTTCTGTTCTTTCCTAGATTACTCCAAATGGTCTAGGGTAAAGCCTGGTTAGTGGTGTTTTTTAAGCTCTCCAATTCTCAAGTGGAGCCTGGGTTGAAAAGTATTCTCACCCCAAGAAGGCCTTAGCCTTGTTCCCATCACATTCCTGCAGTGTCAGCCCCTCCTCTACTGTCAAGGGAGTTCTTGGTCTTCCTTTGTTCAGAAAGAAACTCTTAGCCTGATAGTGGTGGTGTGCACGCCTTTGATCCTAGCACTCAGGTGGCAGAGGCAGATGGATCTCTTGAGTTCAAGACCAGTCTGTTCTGCAAGTTCTATGCCGGCTAGGGAGACACAAAGAAATCCTGTTTTTTTTTTTTTTTTTTTTTTTTTTTTTTTTTTTTTTTTTACCCTTCTTTACTGTTACTGCTCCATTTTTGGCCATTTTCTATACCCATTTCATCTTTCCACATAGGAACCTCACTTACTTCCTATTTCCTGGTTTGTTTTGGTTGTGCTTGAGCCAGTAATCATCAAACTACCAAACCTTTTTAGCCTGTAGTCAGTCCCATCCTGCTTTTCCCTTTTCCTTTTCAGAGACTCTCCATGTAGGTCCCCAGAGCATTCCATTCTTTGATTCTATCTTCTTTAACCCAGTCCTTCACAGCTCAGGAGGTGGAGGTGGGTGTATCCTTGGATGATGCAGGATGCAAAAGGTGCTGTTGTGGTCTGGAAGACTGTGTGTGCTGAGGATGGAGGGCAAGGTTGGAGGGTATGTGAGATGGGGTTTTTCTTTGGGGTTGGAAGTGGGGCATTTCAGCAGTCATTCTTAGGAGTCCTTTGGACTAATTGGGTCTAGGTGCCAAGTTCTTTGCAGCTTGAGCCACAGATTTGAGTATTTGAGACCAACACTTACAGGCTTTCACTACCTGAGTGTGAGCTCTCGTAGTCTAATTGTGTGGCACCTAGCCAATGTGCTTACATGTAAAAAGAAGGGGGTTGAGTTAGCTTAACTTGGAAGGTTCTTTCTAGCTGCCTAAGTGGCAAAACAGGCTCACTTGTCTCCAGGGCCCTTGCTTTAGTGTGTTGGTAATTTGAGGGGCTTGGCTGTGTGAGGCAGGTGGAGGGAGGAGTCAGTGGGCCTGCCAGGCCTGGGCAAAAGCTGGTCCTTGGATCAGGCTCATCTCCTTTGGCCTGGGGGTGGGGTGGGGTGTACTGGGTGTCTGGTTTCTTTGCTTTATGGCAATCTTGTTTCCATAGTGTGCTTCCCAGCCTCCTCTGCGGCCCTTAACTTTCTGAAAGGAATCCTGTTGGAGTCTTAGCTGGGGGTTCTGATAACAGCCGGATGTTCTTCCCAGGCAGTGTTGGTATTTTTAATGTGCAGTGTAGGGAGCTGGCTAAGAGTTTAGTTCCCATTGGGTGGGGGATGGGCTTCCCAGCTTCCCTGGCTCCAGTGAAAAATTCAGGAGAGGGAGGCCTACTTCCCTGGAAGAAATAGTTGCAGAAGAGCTGGCAGTGTTTTGAAAACAAGGCTCTTCCTTTCTCGCAGTCAGATTAGTATCTCTATCTAAAGTGTCAGAATCCCTGCTGATGGGAAGGAGAAGAGCAAGTACGAGACCCTGTTTTGTGGGCTTTGAACAATAGGTTGAAATTGAAGAGGAAGTCAAATTTCATGACCTTATCTCAGCCTAGATTTGTAGGGACTGGGGACACAGTATCTGTCTGGGGCTTGCTTGGTACCATGTGACAATCGAGTATGTAGAGTCAACATTGGCTTGGTTAGCCATATTATAGTCACTCTGTGTGTTGGGCTCTAGAGAAAAACATTAGGTTCCACAGGTGTTTTTTTGCAGGGTAGAGAGCTCCCAATAATACTTCAGGGGCCATCTATAGTATCTTCACTGCATGGCTTCCTCTGTAATGGAATTTCTGTCTCTTTCCAAATAATTTGGTATTGTTAATTCTCCTTTCTCATCAGTTTTGCTTGACGAGTGTGGGGCAGTAGGGAGACTGACAGCTAGTATAGTCACTACATTGGTTGTATGCTTTAGAAAGCAATGGGGACTAATAATAGCAAATCCCCATTCTGCCAAGAAATCCAAATTTAGCCCTAGAGCTGTGCTTATATATGAAGGAGACTGAGGAGTAGGACAGAGGCATGTTACAAATGAGCATTTATGGAAAAAGCCATTCATTCTTTTTTGAACTGGTGTACAGTGGTTAGATTTGGAAGGTCTGGGACTGGAGGCATGGCTCAGTGGTTAAGAGCACTGACAGGGTTGGGGATTTAGCTCAGTGGTAGAGCGCTTGCCTAGCAAGCACAAGGCCCTGGGTTCGGTCCCCAGCTCCGAAAAAAAGAATAAAAAAAAAAAAAAGAAGAGTACTGGCTTCTCTTTCAGAGGACCTGGGTTCAGTGTCCAGTGTCCACGTGCTAGTTTATAATCATCTGTAATATCAATCCCAGGAAATCCAAAGCCGCCTCTGGCCTTCACAAGCCCAGGTGTTCATGCAGGTAAAATCCCAACATATATAAAACAAGGTGGGCCTGGAGGCTCATACCTCTAACCCCGGCACTCAGGAGGCAGGCGCAGGCAGACTCTGAGTTGAGGCCAGCCTGGTCTGCAAAGCAAGTTCCAGGACAGCCATGGCCCACAGCGAAACTCTGTCTCTCAAAGAGCAAACCAACAATCAAAAGTGATAAGGCTGGGCATGGTGACAGGCTTTTAATCCCAGGAGGCAGTGGTAGACAGATATAGGCCAGCCTGGTCCACATAGTGAGTTCTAGACTAGCCAGGGCTACATGGTTAATAAGACTTTGGTGGCAAACTACAACAGAAGAAACACAAAGCAAAAACAAAACAGGAGGTTGTAGAGTAGACTCTAATGGCTCAGTGCAGCTGCAGCAAATTCTTGTTAAGAGCTTTAAAAAAATTTCCTACGCTTTTGATAGTATATAAACAATGATGTAATCGTGCCTTCGAGGAGAAGCTGGACTATGTGGAGAGCTATCAGTATAAACTACACTGAAGTCTTTAAAATGGAAAAATATCTTAAAGTACAGTACAATTGTTAGCTATCCAGCAACCACAAGTGGCAATAGGGTTGTGCCTGCCATTGGCAGATGTACCATTGTTAGTTGTGATTAGCAAACATCGGATACAGATATTTGGGCTGCCATCAGATGTATGCTTCTTGTAAAAAATCAACCAAAACCTATTTTTGCTTTCAGCCTATGATTCAGAGTGGTGATGTCATTTTCTTATAATCATACTGATTACTGAGTAGACTCCCTTTGGAGCTTGTAACAGCTCTGGTGAAGTGACTTAAGTGACTAATGCATGGTACTATACATGGCTTCTCTCTCAGATGCAGAGAAGAATTGACAGTTGGAAATCATCCTGTGTGGTCACTTTAGGTTGAAGGTAGCTGACAATTCCTACCTTTCTTCTTGCATCCTTATTGCTAAGTGTGCTTGTAGTTCTGGGTTAGTCTTGCTTTACGTAAGGATTACTCATCAGAGATATTCCTAGCCCTAGAGTACAAGCAACCCATGTGAGGGAACTGAGGGTGCCTTGGGTATTGTGTGAAGCAGGATTTGAGACACGAATGGGTCAGAAGTGGAGGGAATGGATGTAGAATACTTGAGTGTTATTTTTGTGTCTTTTCATTTGATACTACCAAGGCCAGCTGATGATTCTCTGACAGGCAGTGGGAATGAAAGGGAGCAGACCTGAATGGTTGGGGCCACTGCATTGGAGTGAAAAACTAAACAATTGGAGAATTTGAATTCCAAGTATTTGTTAGATTAGGTTGTGTTTTGAGCAAACTAAAAAAAAAAAAAAAAAAAAAAAAAAGGAAATGACAAAGTAAGCTGGAAGTTTTTTGGACTTTCTTTTTAAAATGATTTATTTATTATGTATATGAGTACTGTAGCTGCCTTCACACACACCAGAAGAGGGCATCAGATCCTATTAGAGATGGTTGTGAGGCACTGAGTGGTTGCTGGGAATTGAACTCAAACCTTTGGAAGAGCAGTCAGTGCTCTTAACTGATGAGCCATCTCTCCAGCCCCCTTTGGACTGTTTTTTATTATTTATTTATTTATTTATTTATTTATTTATTTTGGTTATTTTTTTCGGAGCTGGGGACCGAACCCAGGGCCTTGCGCTTCCTAGGTAAGCGCTCTACCACTGAGCTAAATCCCCAGCCCCTTATTTATTTTTTTTAAAGATTTATTCATTTATTATATATAAGTACACTGTAGCTGTCTTCAGACATACAGAAGAGGGCATCAGATCTCTTTACAGATGGTTGTGAGCCACCATGTGATTGCTGGGAATTGAACTCAGGACCTCTGGAAGAGTAGTCGGGTGCTCTTAACCGCTGAGCCACCTCTCCCAGCCCTGCCTTTGGACTGTTTTGAGACAAGGTCTCACACCCTTAAATCACTATGTAGCTTTGAACTCAGAGCAGTCTCCTGCTTCCGCTTCCAGAGACCTGGGACTACAAATGAGCATTTGTTGAGTTTTTTCCCTTTCCTTGTGTACTGGGGCTCACTAAGACACATGGCCTTTACATTCTAGGCCGGTTGTCTTACCTCTCAGCTACATCTTCAGCCCTGAAGTCCTTTGTTAAGATATTTGATAGCCTTGGTGTGGAGTTGCACACCTTAATCCCAGCTCTTGGGAGAGGCAAGCAGGAGGATCAGGATTGGTGAGTTTAAGACAAGAGTTAAGTAAAACCCTATTTCAACACAAATATACTTGAAAAAAAAAGTTAATTGTTTTAATTAGTAAGATCTAAAAATCTGATTCCAATGATAAAAATTTTGCTTAGCATCATTTCCCTTGTATACATCTGGTACCTGTTGATAGTCATCATATGAAACTGTGGCTTGTGTGCTAGGGACGTTTCAGGCAGTAGATTCACAGACACATTGATTGTTGGAGAGTCGAACCCAGGGCCCTGCCTGTACTAGGCAGACACTCCCACTTTGCTATATCCCCGTCCTTGTGATACGTGAATTACCAGCAGTAAGTGAATTGTATATAGGTGATCTGAGGTGTGTTTCCAGGGCTGGGTCCTTTAACAGCTGAGTAAACAAGAAGCTCTAACATCAGCTCTAAGCTCCAGTGTCTTGAGCTGCTTTTTAGGTAGATACCAGACACATTTATTTCTAGTATGGTCGTCTATTTGCTGGATGTCTGGGTGCAGTATAATACATTTGACTTTTCTTTTTTAAAGATTTATTTATTCTATGTGTATGAGTCCACTGTAGCTGTCCCTAGACACACCAGAAGAGGGCATCAGATTCCATTACAGATGGTTGTGAGTCACCATGTGGTTGCTGGAAATTGAACTCAGGACCTCTGGAAGAGCAGTCAGTGCTCTTAACCTCTGAGCCATCTCTCCAGCCCCTCTGACTTTCCTTAGCTTATCTTTTTACGTCTCTGGCCTTAAACTTTTTAAAAAAAATGTTCATCTATTGTGTGTGTGCATAGTGTATGAAGGCCAAAGGCTAGTTCATTTTTCCATGTTCGATCAAGGGATTGAACTGAGGTCACTGGGCTTGGTGGCAAGTCCTTACCTGTTGTGCCTTCTCTTCCATCTCATGCTAGAATAAATTTAAATCATCTTTTTGGTATAAGGGATTGAGTCATTTATGCCCTCTAGTGGAATGGCTAAAATCTGTGGAAGGATTGGCAATTGGCAAAGCTGAAATAAAACTAAACTGAATACGAAGTCTTTCTATCTTGTGTTAAGAGACTTGTCTTTAAGACGCCACATTCTCAAACCTCGAAGAGGTGGTACACACCTTCAATCCCAGCACCTGGCAGGGGCAGGTGATTTCTTGAGTTCAAGGCCAGCCTGGCCTACAGATCAGAGTTCCAAGACAGACAGGGCTATACAGAGAAACCTGGGTGGGATGGGGGTGGGGGGCAGTTCCCTTGTGCTTAAATTCTTTTTTTTTTTTTAAGATTTATTTTACATATGTGAGTACACTGTAGCTGTCTTTAGACACATCAGAAGGGGGCATCAGATCTCATTACAGATGGTTGTGAGCCACCATGTGGTTGCTGGGGATTGAACTCAGGACCTCTGGAAGAGCAGTCGGTGCTCTTAACTGCTGACCCATCTCTCCAGCCCTTTTTTTTCCCCCAGAGCTGGGGACCGAACCCAGGGCCTTGCGCTTGCTAGGCAGGCGCTCTACCACTGAGCTAAATCCCCAACCCTCTTTCAAATGTTTTAAAATTTCATTCCTCATTTAACTGGCAGCTGATTTTGATATCGTTTGAGCAATATTAGAAGGTTGTTGCCAGGCAGTTTCATGTCCCATAATTTATGCCCATCCCTCATCCCTTTGGAAATGACAATCAGATATTTTGAGTATAGTGATCTGCCATTCACACAGGTAACTAATCAGTGTATTATAATGGACAGTGAAGATAGTGATCTCATGTATACTCAGTTGTTTCTCTTAAGGGAACTGGTTTTGGACACATGTCACTTTCTACAGGGTTTTTATAACAACAGGCTTGCATTCGATGATCCTGTGTGTGTGTGTGTGTGTGTGTGTGTGTGAGAGAGAGAGAGAGAGAGAGAGAGAGAGAGAGAGAGAGAGAGAGAGAGAGAGAGGAGAGAGAGATATTTTATCAAGGTATGGACTTGTTGCATTTATTCAGAGATAAGGAAACCAGAAATAACATGGGTTTACAGATTAGTGTAGGAAAGAGGCAGGCCCCAGGGATTATTTCTAGGAAAAGAGGATTATGTGCCCCTGCCCCTCCATCACTGTACTGTGATCCTTTTTAGGGGCAGCCTCTTGTTTCTGCCATCTCTGATCAAGACTTCATTAAGAATCAGGATGCTGGTTGGAATGTAAGGGTTATGTCCAGTTAGTAGGAGTCTGACAGCAGAATTCTAGAATTGCAAGGGCCTTGGTGTCTAGCTGTTTTGTAAATCAAGCACTTCTGATCATCACAGATGGGATTTGCTCAGTCCTTGGGATAGTTCTGCCAGTGTACAATAGCTACCCAGCCAGCTATTTTCCCTAGTAGTCCAGCCTTTTTTTTTTTTTTTTGTTGTTGTTGTTGTTGTTGTTGGCCTGGTCATGGTTATTCTGTTCCTTATTATTTTAGAAGGGGAAATCACAATAACTTTGTCTAAAGTAGAAAATAATACCTGTCCTAGTTCAGTAGCTGGAAACTAGGAGTTGAGTATTCCCTGAGGATTTCCAGAAGGCAAGAGGTGGGTATGTGTAATCATCTGCAGATGTGGATACCACCCCAGGAGCTCAGTTTCTCAAACATTCTAGTACGTTTTTAGATCCCCAGTTGGAATCCCTTGAGAAGATTCTTTGAGAACTGAGTCAGGGTGGGCTTGCATTTCCTTTCCTCAGCTAGAACATTGATACAAACTAGTTGGTGGTTAGGCCATATTAGGTATGTTCACTTTTGTTGCTTTTCAGGTAAAAACTTTACACCAGCAAACCATGCACCGTTTCAGTGAGGAAAAAAGCCCCAATTTCCAGCAAACGTTGATTTCTGTAGTGTAGATTAAACCACATACACTTGGCCGGTCCAGGTTTCAGGTTGTTAACAATCGTGCAGGGAGCTGCCTGTAGCACTCCTGTTCACTGCTTCTAGTTCCCCTGTGGCAGTGTGTTGTGGCTATGGGACAGGTCTGTCCTGGGTCATGGTACACATCCACAGGCTTCCTCTTACCCTGTCAGTAAGCCAGAACCAAAGACGGCAGTAGTTTTGTGTTTTCCTGAAAATTAAAGTGGCTTTCAGCCAGACAGTGGTGGTGAACACCTTTAATCCAGCACTCAGAAAGCAGAGGCAGGTATACCTCCCTAGTTCAAGGCCAGCCTGGTCTACATATTGAACTCTAGGATAGCTAGGACTATACAGAGAAACCTTGTCTTGAAAAAAAGTACCTGACAACCAGGGTACACAGGTGGTTGTAACATCCTCTAGAGCCTTTAAACATCTGTGAGCTGGAGTCTCCTTACTTTATGTAGATCCAGCATGTACTTTGCTCGTGCCTGTGTCTGTTGTGGCAGTGTCAATATCACCTATGCTTTGTCCATAACCCTAGACCAGTTTCCTTTGCTGAGGATGGGAAAATGAGTAGCCTTGGCAGTTTCTCAGCCCACAGTACCCAGCCCATGTGGACGCTTCATTTGAAGCTTAGTGATTGTGCTATATTGGTGGTTAAGGCACAGATGGCTAAAGAAAGAGACTGATGAGAGGACATGATGCTGGAGACTTAGCAGGCAAGCTAGGAGCGGGTAAACCCGATGTTAAGAGCTTGCTGATGTTTGTTTGATAGGTGATCCTCTGGTTGGATAATCCATCAGGATTCCTTTGAACTTCTAGGACTATGTGCTTCTTGATTAAAGTAGCATTTGTAGAGGTTTAAGAAGAAAACTTGAGCGGTGGGGAAGCCTTAGAATACTTGTGTAGGCAGAGGGAGGGCAGGGGCTGGAGGGATATAGGCTAAATGGCTTGGTGTTTACTGTTTGACTTTTTGTCTCTTGCAGTAGTATTTTGCCTTTGAGTAACTGTCCCCAGCTCCAGTGCTGCAGGCACATTGTTCCAGGGCCTCTGTGGTGCTCCTGATGCCCCTCACCCACTGTCGAAGATCCCCGGTGGGCGAGGGGGCGGCAGGGATCCTTCTCTCTCAGCTCTAATATATAAGGTAAGGAGGATTTTGGTATAGACACTTGGGTGGAGCCTCTAGATCCCACTGAGTAGCTGCTCAAATGCTTAATTTTTCCTTAGTCTTCTCTTAGGCAGAAGTAGTAAGTGACTGAGGAAAAAATGGGAATTGATAACTTTTTTTCAGTTGAAGCTGTATATGCCTTATTGGAATCATAGAGGGAGAATTACCAGTACTGTTTGTTGCCTTTTAATCTTATAGTGATTGAGGCTCAGGACCCAGTTCAGCTGCTTTTTCAGGGAATGGAAAAGTTGGCAGGGCCTCAGAATTCTGTGTGTGAGGACATGAGTGCTGGGATCACAGGTGCATACTCCACGCCCAGTTATCTTTTACTTCAAGGCAAGGCCTCAGGCCACACATGCCAGCTCATGCCTTTAATCCAACACTTTGGAACAAAGGCAGGTGGATCTCTAGGAGTTCCAGGACAGCTGGGCTATATATAGTGAGATACTGTCTCAAAAACAAAATAACAACAAAAGGTCTTATGTAGTCCAGGCTGGCCTTTAACTCCTCCTGCTCCAGTCTCCAGCATAGCAATGCTAGAACTTCATGTTTGTAGGAACCTTGGGTCAGTTGCTAAATTGCTCTTGCCTTGCTAGCTCATATTTAAGGTAGATTTATTAGTGCACCAATATTACTTTGCATAGTGCTCAGCACTCAGTTGGTTCTTAGTAAAGATCTTTCCCATCTCATTCTGGCTTTTATCAACAGCAGCTGTTCTTAGAAATGGCTGTAGTTAGCTGACCTAGACTACTGTATTTCTGAAATGACCCAGATCCACACAACTCTGAAAATGGCCCAAGAGGTGCCAGCACTTTGGTTTAGGGAGTAAAGCATGTGGCCAGTAGTAGAGACCCTGCCCTCTGCCCTAACTTTCCCTCCCAGGACGAGAAGCTCACTGTAACCCAGGATCTCCCCGTGAGCGATGGAAAACCTCACATTGTGCACTTCCAGTATGAGGTCACCGAGGTGAAGGTGTCTTCCTGGGATGCAGTCCTGTCCAGCCAGAGCCTGTTTGTAGAAATCCCAGATGGATTATTAGCTGATGGGAGCAAAGAAGGGTAAGGAACCAATGGAGAGAGTGTCTGTCTGCAGGACAGTGGCTTTACGGTGGGTGTCTGTGTCTTCTCCCTTAGTCTTGTAGGTGATGTTGTGTTATAAATCATTTTTAGCTAGTAAATCAGGCTTGCTCTGGGTTATAATTGAAGCAAATTATAGCATATTAACCAGTCATTCACCAGTTTATCAGATTCCCAGAAGATGCCAAGTTCCTCTTGAGCCTGCACACAAAGGTACAATCCCAAAGACCAGGGAATACAGGTAAAATGGTGGAATTTTATTGGATTGGGCACTGTTCCTGAAGTAGCCTGTGTGTAAAAGGCAGACCCAGGACACTCTCTTGACTGACGCCAGTTTCTATTTTTCTTTTTACTGTATTGCTCTGATTATCTTGAAACTATGTAGACCAGACCAGACCAGACTCATTGAAACCCACTGTCTCCTGAGTGCCAAGATTTAATGTGTGAGCCACTAAACCTGGCCTCAGTTTATTGAGGAAACTGGGCTCAGAGCATTCCTGTCAGTGTTAAGGAGCACAATAAACTGGGCTCTATTGAAGGCCCCATACTGTCTTGTGATTTGCATTACTTTAAAACAGTATTGCTATCAGGAAGAACTCAAGTTATGTATGTATAGAGAGAACCACCCCCTTTTCCCAGGGTCCGTGACTCATTTTTCTCTTCATGTAGGGCTATAGGTTGGGGGTCTTCAAATGGGAAACTCTTTGGAGATTTTATATCAATTTTGCTGGCTTTAGGCTCAGAAGGTCCTTTTAAGGGTGGGGAGGGGAGGAGGTCTAAGAAGGTGGTAGTGGACCTGAGCAGTGCTGTTTCTGCAGATTATTAGCACTGCTAGAGTTTGCTGAGGAGAAGATGAAAGTGAACTACGTCTTCATCTGCTTCAGGAAGGGCCGGGAAGACAGAGGTGAGCAGTCACAACAGTCTGACACCTGTGCAGAGGGCTGTACACCGTGTACATTTGCCTTACCAAGCTGGAGAGTTGTGGCTGAGGGGAAGGAAGTGCCTGAGGACCTAGTACTTGTTTGATTGATTGATCTTTGGGTTTCCCTGCATTTGAGCCTCACCAGAGTCCCTTCTGTGCTTCATTTTCTGCAGCTCCACTCCTGAAGACGTTCAGCTTCTTGGGCTTTGAGATTGTGCGTCCAGGTCATCCCTGTGTCCCCTCTCGGCCAGATGTGATGTTTATGGTTTACCCCCTGGACCAGAACTTGTCTGATGAGGACTAATGGTCACAGAGGATGCTTTGCCCAAGAGCCACAGTGGGGGAAGCGGGGAAGTTAGGCAGCCTTGGGACAGAGGAGAGGGTTTCTGGCTGTCTAGGGAAGGACATTGAGGGGCTCAGGTTGAGGGTTGCCCATTGTGTTCTCGGAGTTGACTCGTTGAAATTGTTTTCCATAAAGAACAGTATAAGCATATTATTCACATGTAATCACCAATAGTAAATGAAGATGTTTATGAACTGGCATTAGAAGCTTTTTAAACTTCGCTGTGATGTGCTCCATCTACCCCAAGGGAGGACATTGCCTGGAGGGGGAGGGATTGCCTGGTCTAGGACAAGGTCTGGAGGGCTGTTGGGCAGGACTGTCAGGCTCAGGTCGGTCTCCTTGGAGTTGGGCTTTCTTTTGATTTTTAAGACTTAGGTATTTTCTTTCTTTGCTTCTTGTCATCCAGGGGCTCCTGAGTATAGGCTTTTAGCTCCTGGGCAGTGTCCTTGGGTTGTGTTTGACACTCCACCTTGAGCTTCCGGCATTTTGTGTCTGGCCTGGTGTAAGCAGGTCTGACCTTGCTTTCTTTACAGCTTAGTGTTATTCAGGCATTTGGTTAAGCTGGCTGAGTCTGTTTAATGTTACCCGTGCATTTTACATAGGGGCACTGAAACTCATCCCCCACACCAGGGCTTTTTTGGGGGTGCCTGGGCCTTAAGAAACTAGCCAAACTACATCTCAAGTTACCACCAGAGTTCTTGCCTCTGTGGCCTGGGCCTCAAGATCTCTTTCCTAGCAAGAACAGAGAGAAAGAATACCAAACTCAGGGCCTGGGGTTTGTGGGGGAATCTGTAACTGGATGCCTCTGGCTGGCCAAGCATAGTACTGACTGCCTCTGTAACAGGTTCAGAACAGAGCCGAGGCTGCAGGACCGAGGGGTAGGGCTGGGTTGCAGAAATGACCAGCCTTTTACTGCTTTCACCAAACGGCTTGTTCTAAAGAAAAAAGGGAGAGAGAGCTACATTGGGTGTGGGGGTGTCAGGGAGGCAAGTGTGTTGTGTTACTGTGTCAATAAACTGATTTAAAGTTGTGGTGGCCTGTTGTTTATTTCTGTACCAGCACAAACTTTCCTACTGTGACCAGAGCTTAACGTAATTCAAGTGTGATACATATTTCCCAGGGACAAGGCTGCTGGTCTCTGGGGCCATGTTATACTGTGAAACTCAGGGTTGCTAGGAGTGGGACACACTAAGTGCCCATAGAGAGAGAAAGGTGTATACATAACACTTTCCTGTGATGAAGACCAACTCAGAGTTCTAGTTGTTACACACAGGGCTGGGACTTAAATCTTTACTTTTTATGACACTGCCTAACTTTATTCCTGAAGTCTTTTTCTTTTTCCTTTTGGACACAGTCTCTCTGGCTTGGCCTCTGCAGTGCCATCATGCCTGGCTCAAGGCTCTAAGCAGCACATTCAGTGTTCTACTGCATGTTTTGTGGCTCTGTGTACCACCAGCATAAAGCATCACCTCTCAGTGGTCCTGGAGCGGGGGCTAAGCACCCCCACTGCCTTACTTCTCAGACTTCTCAGACACCTCCTCACCCTCAAGGCAATGTTGTTCTACCTTTGCAGTTGCCTTATAGTCAACCCTTACTTTCTTATTACAGGCTTTGTCCAATTTTCAGCCTGTTTTTTCATGGAACTTACCTGTATTGTATTTAGCTAAATCACTAAACTTTCAAAGTGACTGGCTTGAAAACAGCCCCCATCCAACAGATGACTCCTAGAGGCAGCCTAAAGGACGAGTCAGATGTCAAGCCTGAGATACTCATCCACAAATAGGGGGGACAGTCCTTTCCTGTCAGCCAAAGCTCACAAAGCAGATGGGGACACGCTGCTGGTGCTGATGCTTCCTGTCACAGCCAATGGGCTGACTCGTAAACCATATACCTACCCAAAGAGGTCCCTGCCCAAAAAGAGGAGGAAAGGAGGGCCTGCTGAAGACTCCCACTGACAGAACACAGTCCTGGTTAGCAGGCAGCCGTACTTCATTTTTACAAAAGCAACTTAGGAAGTAGAAAATTTGGGGGTGGTAAAGAGGGGTAGGGGGAGATACGTGAAAGGCAAACTTTAGTCTAAATGTAAGAACAGGGACATTAAAAACTTTATTCAATAAATACAACAAATAATTTAAAAATATACTTCAATTCCAAAGCCAATTAAGAAAAGGAAGTAGAAACAAAGGGGGAAGAGGGGAGAGAAGGTAAGGAAAGAAGAAAGGCTGAACATGGTTTGGCTGGGCTGTTTCAGAGTCTTAAAAGTTCTTACCAATAGTTCCTTAGCCCTGATGTCATAGGGTAACCATGGAGTCCAGGAGGAGTCCTAGGACCAGCAGACCTCTGAGGCTAGGGGTAGTGTGGGGTGGAGTGCTTGGGTGGGGGTGGGGCAGGTAATTTCCCACTTGTTCCTAAAAACCTTTCATTCTAACGCCCAGGCAGGTTTAAGTAGTGCAAAATCTCAGGCAGAGAGCTCCCAGGTGCATAGTTTCATAGATGAATGAATGTCCAAAGCCAAGGGCCTCTGGGAGGCAGGTCCCAGAACACCCAGGGGTCCAAAGCCACTTTGGTGAATGAGATCTAAGGGTTAAAAAAAGAAGTCAGGATACAGGATCAGCCAGTGGCCAAGCTGGGAAATGATGCTGGGCAGAGAAGCTACAGGGCAGGGAGTCGGCACACTGGGATCAATAGCTTGCTGTCAGCCAGGAAAGGTGAAGCTGAGGAGCTATGGAGCAGGACTAGAGAAAAGACAGGGAAGCTGAGGGGGAACAGAACAGCTAGGGGAGGAGGCAGCAGCTCAGCAGCAAACTCCAGGAGAAATAATCAGCAGCCCTCACAGATTTGTGATTGTCTCTTAAAAAGATTTATTTTCTCTTCTTGCCTGAATGTACAAAGGCAAAAAGAGTACAGTTTGTATATATATATATATATATTTATATATATATATGTAAAAAAACAAGGAACTTGGTAATGTACACTTTACAGAAGGGAAGAATCAGGAAGACTGAAATTAAATTCAACAGAGCAACGCCAATGGAACAAAAGCTATGAACAGCAACACTGTCCCTCCAGCCCGGGCCTCCTGCTTGCCCCAACCTGCTCCCAACGGGAGGGCTGAGCACCAAGGCAAGCGGGTGGGCTGGGGCAGGAGGGGCTGGGGACAAGGCCTGGGAGGGGCCCATGGCAGGGAATCACTGGAAGGTTTCCTGGGATGCCCTAGTAATAAATGACAAAGGCCCAGAGTTATGGGCCAGCTAGCTGCCCAGCTGAATCTTGGGGGGGCATCAGAGTACATAGAGAGGGTACATGGGGTAAGTGATGAGGCCTCAAACCTACATCCAATTCTCTAGCCCTTCTGCAGTCTTAACTCCTCAAACTAAGTCCCCCCACCCCACCCTGGAGCCTGGAGAGGAGGTGCATGAAATGATCATCAGAGGGCACCCTCTGACCCTTCTGTGTTTCTTGGAGATGTGTGGAGAGTGTAGGCTAGGTGGGGACTACATGTACGAGTGTAAGATGGGGAGGAGCTGAAGTGAGCTGGCCACCATAAACAAGGACGCAGATGTGACTCCAGCAGAGCTGTCAAGGTAGCTGCCCTTCCTCAGGGTTGAGGCCCCTACTTCCTATAGCTTCTCTTTCACATGGGTCTCTTGAGATCATTAACACCAAGAGCACGGGCACCAGGGTGGCTTGGTGAGAGGCTTGGTTTGGTGGTCTGGACCAGATCGTCTTTCTTTCCCTGCTGTGGAGTGTGGAGGTGGACAGCCAATAGAAGCACTGGTCAGGAACTGCCACAGCTGCAGCTGTGCAGTGCCATTTCAGAGAGAGAACACTGGACTCAGACCAGGGACCAGGAGGATCAAGCTGAGAACAGTGTCGTTTTTCTACTGCTAACCTCTTTCAGAGCAACGCCTGTTCTTCGAGGGCACTTGGGCAGAGGGGACAAAGAGCTGACTTTTTCTAGGGGAAGAGGGGAGAGAGACAGATGGACAGAGGGAGAGGAAGGGGAGAGACAGACGGATGGAGGGGAAAGGGAGAGGTGAGAGAGAAAGCTGTTTCCTCTGCAGAAGCTAAGGCTGTCTTGCAAATACAGACACACCTCCTCAGTTATAAGGTGAAGTGGAAAGGGCAGGAATGTGAGCCATGCCTACTCAATGAAAAACAAAATTGCTCCAATGGTTTGGTCTTTACAATATGTACAAAGCACACTGAAAGCCAGTGCCACAGATACATACAAAACACACAACCATATTTAAAAAACAGGAACAGATGGGAGCATGGCTATACTCACTGGAGTCTTGGGGGCATAACTGGGTTGACAGTCACTTTCTTAGTAAGGGTATCGGGTTAGGTAAGATGGTATCCCCAACATCTACTTTCATTAATGAAAGGGGGTCACTGCCCAAACTACTACTTACTGGGGCAGCATGGGGCAGAGGGAACGATGATGGTAAGGAGGCTGTTTGGAGTCCTGCAAACGGTTCTAAAACAAAAGGATTTTTCCAAGTGCCCAGAACCCAACTTGAACAAAAACAAGGACTTGGAAACAGGAAGGTTTGGAGGTCAGAGGTGCTAACTACCAGAGCCTGACAGGGAGGGTCTGTGGGTTCTTGGGAGTTGGTTTCTCTTGGGCTTTGTGCTTACTGTCTCCCACCACCCCACTTTCCCACCTTCCTGCTCTCAAACTGTCATTTTTGACACACTTGTTACAAGCTCCCCATTAGCCTAAGCTGGTATCTGTGCATCTTTCTCTCTCTCTCTCTTGCAGTACAAAGGGCAAAGACAGGAGGAAAGGGGAACAAAGGGGTGATACCCTGCAATAGCAGAGAACTAGAAAACATCCCACAGGCGGAGAAGTGACTCCAACAACTAGGTCATCACTTTCCCCTAACATGACTTTGTAGCTCAGGAGAATAGAGAAATGCCTGCCACCTCAAAGCCTCATTCACTGAGTCCACTCTGACTTGGGCATGCAATGCTTGGATATGCTGTTTTAGGGTCTAAGGAGCAAATCACCTTCCTTGGCCAGCAGCCCCTAAAAAATGTGTGTTACAAAGACACTTTTCATATTGGCACATATGGAGTTACAGAGTGAACTGTATAAATCATGTACCTGTAGACAGAGAAACTGGGATGTACACATTTGTGACCCTAAATGAGAAGGGTACTCAATGTCTCCAAGAACAGCCTGCCTTCTGGTTGCTGCTCTAAAGTGATGTGGCAGATCCAAGGTTACCCATGCCGGGAAGAAGTCTATTCTGCCTGAGTTGTAGGAGCCAAGCAGTAGAGGAGGTGAGGTCAGTATGGGGAATCCCCCCCTGGGAAAGGCACCAAGGGGTTAAAAAAGAAAGAGAAAGGGCAAGGAGTTGGGAGATGAAAAGCAGCAGGAATTTTGGTGAGGAAGCAGATTCAATTTCACAGACTCCATTTATGCTCCAGCTCCTCCCAGCATCCCCAGAGAGCCTGTGCTGGTGCTAGAATCCCTGTCTTCTCCTAACAGGAGCACAAGACAATGGTGGGGCAAGAGCCTCACTTTAACCCTTTACGGGTTAGGCTCTGAGCATTTATCTGTGCTCACATCAGAGGGGGATGTCTCCACACTTGAAGACCTTGTCTTCGTAATTACAGAGGAAACAGCCCCTACTTCTTTCCTGAGATTCTAATTTCTCCACGTGCTGCCAGTTCCCAGGGCCCAAACCACTGAAGAGATATGGAATCTGGTTTATGGTGGTAATGACAGTGAGGGGTATGGCTGCTGTGCTGTCTTCAGACCTTATCCCATGCTTGGGGTCCCTCCCAGGTGTGTGTGGTGCTGCTCTGGCAGTAGACCAGGGGCTAAGGTAACAGAGCAGTCATTTCTCTGGGATGAGGCTGTTTTCTCAGTTGCTCCTATGCCTTCATCTCATAGATGCCACAACAGTCAGAACTGTGGCTGAGAGAATAAATATTTTTGCAAAGTACCAGTTCTCCAGCTCCTGAGGAAGAGGGAGGGTCAGGGGGTCGGAGGGTCTAGTGGAGGTGAGAAAGCCAAGGTCTGCCTTCAGTCACGGTAGGAATGGCAAACAGGATGATCAACACCGTAACTGATGGTAAAATGGCACCTCCAGCATCACCTCGAATGAGCCAGTCTGGCCCATGAAGCTGACTTCATCTGGGCACTTGGTGTTCTGCGAAGGAAACACAGGTAAACAGCTAATTGTGGTCTGTTGGTGTCACAACCACAAGATGGCGCTTTAAGAAAATGAACTGGGGCTGGCAAGATGGTTTGGTGAACAAGGGTGCTTGCTGCCAAGCATGAGGTGAATTCCATCATCCACAGTTTGAAGAGGGAACTCCCTGTAAATTGTTCTTTGAGCTCTGCTCACAAGCACTACCCTTCACAACAAAGCTAAAAAACAAACAAAAAAGAACTGCAGCACCAGACGGTGCTGGTCTTCCACGGGCCTTCAGACGCACATAGCTTCCCAAGAGGCTAGCGTCACAGACCCTGCCAATTGTCTCCCTTTTCCAGATCACTGTTATCACATAGTTAACCCTCACTTGCAGGGATTCTGCAATCCAAGTAGCAGCTACCCCTGTTAATCTATTACTGCAAATGAACAAAATCTACTTACCATTCTCACCTCCGGGGGGGTGGATAGAGTGAGGGGGTTGAGCCTTGCTGGCTGGCAACAATGGCTGTAGAAGAAAGCCCTGGCAAACAGAGAACACACTGATGT
This sequence comes from Rattus norvegicus, assembly GCF_021556685.1. Taxonomy (NCBI): domain Eukaryota; kingdom Metazoa; phylum Chordata; class Mammalia; order Rodentia; family Muridae; genus Rattus; species Rattus norvegicus. The sequence continues at coordinate 73,932,506 of NC_141541.1, forward strand.
AGCGCTCAGGAGCTCTCCCTTCAAATGTTGGCTCCACATGAGGAGCTCCCCTTAAATTCCCTAGTGACACTGGATTTTTGGGGTGTGGACAGAAAAACAACCCCCATACTTGGCCAGATCGATGTTCAGCTGCTTGTTTTTCTCTCTCTGGTTCCTTACTCTGCTGAACAATGTGAAGTCCCCAGCTTCATTGATATCTAGCTCCAGCCTAACCAAGGTTGGTACAGTAGGACTCAGGGGATCGTTTAAGACAGGTCTCTGCATGTGTGTGTTGCACATATACATGTGAAGACCACAGGACAACTAAGTGTCATTCTTAAAAGTACCTTCTGTCTTTTGGTTGAGACAAGCCTTTCCCTGGCTTGGAACTTTGTCAAGTAGGCCAGGCTGGCTGGCCAGTGAGCTCGCTCCAGGGCTCTATCTGCCTGCTTTCCTCCCACCTGACCACTGCAGTTATGAGCACAACCACCACATCCGTCTTTGATGTGGATTTTGAGGACTGAATTCAGGTCCTCTGCTTGTGTGGCAAGTGCTTTACTAAGTCTTCTTCCCATTCCACTTCAATCCCTTTTTATACTCCTGCCTCACCCTCTTGAGTGGTAGGAGTCATCTCAAGTCAGAAGTCTGGGAGGTGGAGAGGATCCTTTGAGGGCAGGGGCCTTGCTACAGTACTACTACTGAAATGGACACAAAGCTAGAGGCCAAGAGCCTTACCTGCGGCATAGGGTAGGTTGTACTGTGCTGGGAGCAAGGAGTAGCCCAAGTGGTGGTGGTGGTGGTGTGTGGACATCAGGCGCTGGGAAGGGGATGTGCGGGGCCGGTCAGCACTCCTGTCAGCACCTCCTGCTCCCCCAACACTGCCACAGCTGCCTCCACCTCCAACCACCCCGCAGCCTCCCCGATCTCTCTCCTGAGAATTTTTATCACTTATCTGGAAAGGAAAGGAGATACATCAAGGTAATATAATGAGACATATACATACGAGATCTAACCAGTGTTCTACATTATGATTCTAAAACTGCAGGGTATCTACAAATAAAGGGGGTGCCCTTATGAGGCCAGTATCAAGTCAGCCAAGCGGCATCTTGGTCAGGACCTGAGCTTGCCCACCCCTCCCATGCTGTGGATCTCTACTTCTTGGTCTTTGGACAAGGACATGGGCTGTACTCTACTTACCGTGGGAGACTTGCTCTTGTAGTGACTGGCATGTTGCTGCAAGATATCCAGGGCTTTGGACTCCGAGCTGGCTTTACAGCTCACACTGGGGCTGGCGCGTGCCTTGTCAGCATCCTCTCCACCTGAGACCTTGCTGCCATACGGGGAGAAAGAATAGCTGGAAGGCAGATAGGAACCTAGGAAAAAAAGAAATCAAGCAGTCAGAGAAACAAGTGCCGAAGAAACGGCTCCAGAGAATGCGGTCAGTGGGCATCGGTTCTCCTGGGCACAGCCTGAGACACTTTCTACCACAGTGCCTGGCTTCTTCTCTTAGCAAGCTCTACAGAAGAGCAGGTGAAGGGATAGAACATAGAGCATTTGGTTTCCCAAAGCTGACTTCTCAGACTTCCTGTGTTATCTCAGAGTCATATGATAAAGTGGAAAGATCAAAGGATTTAGAGTCAGTCAGCCTCAGGCTGCAGAATCAGCCAGGCACTGTAATCCCAACACTGAAGTGGTTGGGGCAGAATTCTGAGCTTAATGTCAACCTAGCCATTAGAGATCCTGTCCCCCAAAATAAAACAAGGTCTGTTGAGATGGCTCAGTGGGTAAAAGCACTTGCTGCCAAGCCTGAAGACCTAAGTTTGATCTCAGCACTCAGGCCAGAAGCAGGCAGATCTATGTGAAGTTGAAGCCAGTCTGATCTATAATGAAACCTCTCCTTATTTAAAAAAGGGGGGTGGAAGGAGGGGTGTGTGGGGTAGGCCAGGTGTGGGAGTGCCTTTAATTCCAGGACTGGAGAGGCAGAAGCAGGCAGATTACTGAGTCTAAGATCAGCCTGGTCTATATGATGAGTTCTGAGTCAGTCAAGGCTGTTTCAAAAAGGGTGGGGGTCCTAGAGAGATGGCTCAGTACCTGGTAAGAGCACTTATTGTTCTTCCAGAGAACCTGGGTTCAATTCTCAGCACCCTTATCAGGTGGCTGGCTGTAACTCCAGCTCCAAGGGAGCTGATGTTCTCTGCAAACACTGTGATTACATGCATAGCCCCCCCCCCCCATTTAGAAATAAATCTAAAAAATAAGCAAAAGATATAAAAAGAACAGGAGTCAGGCTGGTGAGATGGCTCAGTGGTTAAGAACACTGGCTGCTTTTCTAGAGGTCATGAGTTCAATTTCCCAGCAACCACATGTTGGCTCACAACCATCTATAGGGGGATCTGATGCCCTCTTCAGGTAGGCAGATGTATATGCAGCAGAGCACTCATACATTAAATAAAATTAAGACAAAACAAAGCAAACCCAGGAGCCTACATAATGCTTTAATCCAGGACTTGGGAAGCAACAGTAAGAGGACTGTTTCAAGGCAGGTAACCTGAACACTACATTCTAGTACAGAATTTACAGAATCTAGTTCTAGCAAAGTCCTTTTACAAACAAGCAGTATGAAGCTAGGTCTACACACACCTGAAGTTTTAGCTAAGGCAGGGAGATGAGATCAGGGTCAGACCTCCTGGGCTAGATGGCCAGACTTTGTCTCAAAAACTAAAGCTGGGCTGGAGAGACAGATCAGTGGTTAACCACTTCTTCGATTGCAAAGGACCCAGATTTCATTTTTAGCACCTCCATGGTGGCTCACAAATATTTATAACCTTAGCTCCACAGTACCTAACACCTTTTTCTGGCTTCCTTGGGTATCAAACATGCTGCACATGGTGCACATACATACATTCACACCAACAAAAACACAGTCATGCTTGCCATACAAGCACACGGACTGGAGTTCAGATCCCCAGGGCCTACATAAGTGGCCAGGCGTAAAGACCTATCATTCTAGAACTGGGAAGGGACAGACGGGAGAATCCCTGGGGCTTACTGACAAGTCAGTCTAGAATAGTCAGTGAGTTCCAGGTTTAGGGAGAGACCCTGTTTAAAAAAATAAATCAGCCCCGAAGACAAGTGATATTGACCTCTGACCTCCATACACATATAAATGTGCGTGTGTGTGTGTGTGTGTGTGTGTGTGTGTGTGTGTGTGTGTGTGTGTGCGCGCGCGCGCGCACACACGGACACACAGTGGGTATAAGTGAATGGTGTAAGCAGGGTCCAGTGGTATATACTTATAATTCCAGCACTTGGGAGCAAAGGCAAGAGAAAGGAGCTGGTTCATTACAGGCTAACAAGGGCTGCATAATAAGATCCTGTCTCAACAATGAAAACACAACAGAAAAATGCATAAATTACTCAAGACAGTGCATGGACCACAGAAAGCCTCAACAGATGGAACTTTTATTTGTATATAGATGGTATGGCACGCCATGAGGGTGAGATGATCTCTTATCTGTTTGAAAAGCTTATGTGTGTTTAGAATTTATCCCATAATAATGCCAGCAGAATGTCAAGACTAGCTCTAGGAGGCTGCGGCCGTAAGAAGTGAATGCTCAGGCTGATCTAAATGGAAAACAGGGATTACCAGAAGCTGAGGAAGGCAGGGCAGGTTAGATAACAGATGCCCAAACACAGACAGAAGGCACGAGCTCTAGTGTACTGCCGCACAGAGGAGTGGCTACAAGTCATGAACACCTATTACACACTTCATGAAGTGCTATCAGACAACAACGTGGGGATGGCATTTACCTTGACTGGATCAGCGAACACTGAGTGTGTGGTGAACGGCCACAGCATGGCCAGGCATGTGGTGCATGCTTTTAATCCCAGCACTCAGAGAGGCAGGTGATCTCTACAAGTTAAGAGCCCAGCTTGTTCTATACAGCGAGTTCCAGGCCAGCCAGGGCTACAAAGTGAAATCCTGTCTCAGGAAAACAAAAATAACTAGCCCTCTCCCAACCCTCAAACCAACCAACCAACAAAACAACAAAATTGGAAGTTCTGGATCCCACATAGCTCTTTAGGCAATAGAAATTAGTGTGTAGAGTGGAATCTGAACTTTTTTTTCTAACAAAAAACATTTAATCCTTGACCCACTGAGAGCTCACTGTCAGCTGTGTAAGAACTAATTTTTCTCAAGCTGAATCTACTAGACATCCCCCCAACTGACTTCAAAATGCTCTCTGCGTCCCCGACAGCTTTCTGATCTCAGAGCTGAGCACAAGCTCAAAGCTGAATGCCTGCGTTGTTCTGGTTGAATCTTATTTGTCACATGTATTGCTCCTGCTGTATTAAGCTGTGAAGTCCCTGACGGAGGGAACTGGTCTCCTCTATTTCTTTAGTATTCCCCACAGTGCCCTGCATGCAGCAGAAATCAGAGTGCATGTCTAAAGAAATTCCAGCAGAGAGAAGATGGCTGTGGCGCACAGGAGTTTTACCACTGATCATCAAGGAAAGCCTTAGCTGAAGCTTGGGAGAGGTGGTTTTTCTGATTGTAATTAGGGTCATTTAAGGTCAAAGCGGCAACTTTACATCATGGCCACATTTTATTTTATTTTATTTTAGGTTCTTTTTTTCGGAGCTGGGGACCGAACCCAGGGCCTTGCGCTTCCTAGGTAAGCGCTCTACCACTGAGCTAAATCCCCAGTCCCCACATTTTATTCTTATATAAATACTGTTATCCAAGTCAGTCTCGCTGAACCTTAGAGCCAAAGCCAAAATGCAAAAAGCTCTGGGTTTAAAAACTGCTTCATCTCCCTTCCCCACGAGCAGCACAGCCAGCAGGTACTGTACCTGGGTAGTTCTGCATCATCACAGCAGGCATCCCCCGGTAGCTGGGGTGGTTGGGGTCATATGACTGGCTGTAAGAGTAGCCATGCATGTAGGGGATGTAGGACTGGTGCTGGGTGAGCGGGGAGGACACAGGCACATGGACACCTGGTCGGGGCTCCTTGCTTCCAAGGCGGGGTTCCTCAGATGTGGGTAGCTTGCAGTCACTACTTGTGCTTTCCTTCCCATCTTCCTTGGGAACAGAGTCCTTACTCCGGCTCCTGTCTTCCTTTAATTTTCGGTCCCGTTCCTCTTTCCACCGATCATCCTCTGACTTGATGTCTGAGTATTTGGCAGGATAAACATATGTCCACATTCGGGGCTCTGTCTCCTGCAAAAACCACAGAATGGGTGCCAAGCAGTATTATATACAAGACCCTTTTCAAACCCAAGGTCTGAGCAGAAACATAGCAACAGACTGTTACAGCACCCAAGTGGGATTCTGACTTGCACAGATTTTGTTTAGAGAAACACTGCTAATTTCCACACTGAGGAGGCAGAGGCAAAGAGAACTCTATGAGTTCAAGGTCAGCCTGGTTTACAGAGAGTGTAAGCCAGCCAGGAATACATAGTGAGACCCTGTCATGTCAAAACAAAACAAAACACCTTCTCAAACCTAAGGAAACGAGATCCTGGGAGAAAAAAGGTAAAGCCACCAGTGGCTCTTCTCTGTGTAAGACTCCTGGGGCAGGGACTCTGGGAACACGACAGGCCGCCTCCTGCCAAGATGTTTATGTTGCTTTGCAGTTATCCCTGCCCCCAGGAGAAAAGGGAAGACCAAGTGAATGTCTGCAACAGGTGTGGGTGTCTGCAGAGACCAGAAGAGAGAATCAGAATCCCTGGAGCCGGAGTTACTGAGGTTGTAAGTCACCTGATGAGGGTATTAGGAAGTAAACTTCAGTCCTCGGGAAGAACAGAAAGTACTTTTAACCACTGAGCCATCTCTCCAGCCCCATTGGTTTTAATTTTTAAATATTATTTATTATTAAGAGAACAGGGTCTTGCTAAGTATATGTAGCCCAGGATATGTAGCTCAGTGTGGCTATAAACTCAAGATAATCTGCTTTTAGCCTCCCAAGTCCTAGGACTACAGGCATGTGTCATCATAACTGATATCAAAAAATCCTTTTAAAAGAAACCTGTTAGGTGAGTGCTATACGCTTCCACCCCACAGAATCCATACAGTGGAACACGGGGCTAGGAGTCAAAATGCTCAGGTTCTTGTCTTGCTTGCTAATGAAGACTCAACTAACTGTAGACAAAATTAAGTTGTCTCATTAGTTCTTCTTTCCTATTTAAGGGAAAAATACCTTTTAAGGAGATAAAAGTGCTTTTTAAAAAACAAAATGTACAGGTTTGCTAACATACAACTTTCCTGATAATCTCAATTCTATGGAACCCCTACACAAGACAGTGCTGATCTGTGGGGGCCAGAAAGCTCATTAGATAGCACCTTCACGTCCTTGCAACAACAGTTACCTGTCGGTACCAGAGTATTGGATCCACCTCTGCCTGTCGGCCACACTCAGTGCCTGTCTTAGCCTCAGACGCCTCCTTGCCTAGGTGGCTGGCCTCACCCAGCTTTCCTTTAAGGCCTTCAGGGGGCTGGCTGGGGAGTTTTGATGAGTCATCTAATTTAGGAATGATGACAGACTTGGCAGGATCAGTCCCTGGCTCCTTGGCCTTGCCCGGCCCTGACTTCACCAGGTCTGTCAGGCTGGGAGCCTTGGTAAGAGTTGGTGGAATTGACGGCTTTTGCTTCCACTCTTCCTTGAGTGATGCCTCCCGCTCTTTCAGGCCCATCTCTGTCTTCTTGTCTAGTCCCCGCTGAGGCTGCTCCACGCCCTGCCGCTTTTGCTGTTCTTCATACTGCTGCCGATAGGCAGTGTTGGTGCTCAGGAGGTGGGTGTGGTAACTCTGCTCACTGTAGCCATATGGAGGCACGTAGGCATACTGGTTGTAGTACAAGGACTGCATGTACATGTTGGGCCGTTGCTGGATGACAGAGGGCTGCTGACTAGAACTGCTCAGCTCAGGCTTCTTTTCCTCACAGACATCATTCTTTACTTTCCCTTCTATGTTCTCAGGTTCCTCATCCTTCTTTGTCTTTAGGGCCTGGCCCTCCATTCCTGCCTGGCTGCTTGAGGGGAGAGCCCCTGGGCTGGACTGTGCATAGCCTGGAGAGTAGTAACTTTCAAAGCCTTGATAATATGCTGAGTCTTTGCTCTGCGGCTGAGGGGGGAAAAGTGTTTTCTTAGCCCCTTCTTTAACCAGCTGTTCAGGGTCCTTGGACTTGGCACTGTCCACCTTGCCCTCCCCATCCTCCCCAGCATCAGAGATGTCAGAGTAGGCAGGGCTATTGGTTTTGACTGAGCTGGCTTCAGCTCCATTCTGGGTCACTACATGGAGGGGAGTTAGGGGTTGGGTTGGGGTAGTACTATCTAGGCGGCTGCTGCCTCCAATTGAAGGGCTGGGGGCATTGTCAGTAAAACTGTAAATCTTATCAGCTTCAGCCTTGATACTAGCTAATCGGCTCTGGTGGGACTCTGAGGAACCATTCAGAAGGCCCTCCATTTTTACTCCATCTCCTGCCGATTCTCTGAATGGGCTCTTACCTTCTTCTGCTCGGCATACCTTCCCAGGGGTCAGAGGACTTTCAAGTTCCTTTGATGAGTCCTTCTTTTTTTTGTCTTTCTTTTTCTTGTCCTTGGCAGGGGTCAGGGCAGGGTTGACTGTGAAAGGCTCTCCCATAACAGTGGGCTTGGGCTGAATGGGCTTGAGTTGGGGACTGTTGGGCATTGCTTGGACCACTGTGGTGGTCAAGCCTGAGGAGGACCCTGGGCTTGCTGCTGTGAAGGTGGCTGTTTGGAAAGTGTAGATCTGTTGTGGGGGGATGGCAGGGGCAATGGGGCGGGCTGATTTTAAGCTCTTGGATGGAATCTTTTCAGGTTTCAAACTGGAGGGCTTTTTACATTTTTCTTTTTCCACACACTTCCTTTCCACAGAGTCGAAGCCGTCGTTGCTTGTCTCATCCACTACTGAGGGTCCATCGTCAGACCCATCATTGGATGAGGCTCCAGGGTCTGTGTCTCCCTCCCCACTCAGTTTTTTCTTACAGAGGCCTTTTGTGCTGAATTTGCTGGAAGGGGAAGGGCTGTGAGGCTCAACAAGCCGGACTTTGGGGGTAGCTGAGCGGGCAGGGGACAAGGATCCTTTTTGTGAGACAGGTGCACCATTGCAGCTGCTGAGGTCTGTGTGGAGGGTGGGCTCTTCTCCATATTCGCTGTCTCCATCAGCTTCTGGTTTGCTGTCATCATCTGTGTGGGCATGGGCTTGGTGGTACTTAAGCCCATTAATGTGCTTGTACTTTTTGTTGCAGTTTGGGTGGGGACAGTCAATCAGGACTGGGGAGGGACAGTTTCTGTCCACAATAGTGGGTTCTACCTTGGTCCCAGGGAGGGGCCCGGTGGCTGAGCCCATGGAATTTGTACGGACACGCTTGCTCCCTTTGGAGTCCTCTGAGCTAGAATTCAGCTCCATGTCTGAAAGAGGTTTGTTTTTCCGCTTATTGGCTGAGGAAGGGCTGGCTTTGACATCCTCAGAGGTGCTGCTGGCAGGAGGGCGATGCTCTGAGGAGTTCTGGCTACCCCGACGGCCTTTGCTATTGGCTCCTGCTCGGGTCTTGCTGTTGCTGCTGGTCCCTTTGCTATCAGAGGCTGTGGCTGTCTCGCTGACCGGCGTGTTGCTGTTAGGACGCATACGCTTGCCTCTTCCTCGACCATTGCGCATTTCCAAGTCACTGGTTGGGGAGTCACAGAACCTTGGAAAAGGACAAATAGGACAGGACATTATTAAGGGGAAAACACCCTTTTTTGTGTGTGTGAGGCAGGGCCTACAGCATGAACTACATCCAACTTTCTTTAATTTGAAGCCCAGGCTGGTAAGGAGCTCACTAAATAGTAAAAGATGGCCTCTAACTTGCAGCCATTTTTCTACCCAGCTTCCGTTTTAATAAGGTACCTGCATGGGAGCTGTATTGAGAGGTACATTTAGGATGTCATTTGTATACTAGTTCTGGATCACCCATCCATATTTTAGGCTTCTCAAGCCCTAGCACACTGGATACTAACATTAGGAATAAGGTATAAGAAGACACTGAAATATTAGTGGTTTATATGGTATTTTTATTTTTTGGGATGCTGTGAGAGAATGAATCTGTAAGCCTCATACAATATCGTAGACTCAAAGTGTTAGTCTTCTCACATGTTTGGAGACAAGGTATGTTCTGAGGGTTAGCCTCAACTCCCTATTTTGCTGAAGGTGGCTTTGAACTTCTGACCCTTGTGTATCCACCAGGGCCGGGATCACAGGTACAGAGAACTATGGCGAGTTGAGATGTCAACTTAAAGATCAAGCTGCAACTGGAAAGGCCAGGCCCAGTGATTCACACTAATGCCTGTAATCCCAGCACTCGGGAAGCTAAGGTAGGAGGCTCACCTTGGGTTTGAGGCAGCCTGCCTTATACAGTGAGCTCCAAGACAGCCTGGACTACGGAATGAACTCTTGTCCCAAAGAGGAAAGGAGGAAGGGAGGGAGGGAAGAAGGGGGAGAGGCTGGAAGGAAGGCAAGAAGGAAGGAAGGCAAGAAGGAAGGAAGGAAAGAAGGAAGGAAGGAAGGAAGGAAGGAAGGAAGGAAGGAAGGAAGGAAGATGAATATAGCCTGGGATGGTGGCTCAAGTAGTGACACCAGCACTCAGGAGGCTTCAATTTGAGGCCAACTGGGCCAACTTTAGTAAGATAAAGGTATAACAGTTCACTGATGATGTGGGGGTTCATACCGATATAAAGTACACATCTGTACGTGCTCACCTTGGGGGTGCCCAATCATGTCTTGTGCAGTCAAGAAGTGTGCCTACATATGTCTTGTTTCTCCATGTCACATTTACCACCAGCATCCCTGGAAACAAGAAGAGAGGGGTATGGGTGAGACAAACCCCCTGGCCACTGCAAACAATATTCTTTATCCGAGACGCACTCTGATTCCTCCTCTGGAAGTTTAGTGGTGCTCTGGTACCAATGGGTGAGAACTGTTCCATGGGAATTGCCTATAGCACTCCTGGGTCCCTATAGATGGGCAATAGTTCAGACTCCGTAGCCTGATCAAGACATTTTTTTTTTCCCCTGAAACGGGGTCTCATGGATCCCAGCTGTCCTTGAATTCTCTCTATATAAGCTGAGGATGCTTGAGCCTCTGAGCCTCATTCTCCCACCGCCAAGTGTTAGGACGACAGGAAGGCCTAACACACCCAGACTTATGCAGTCCTTAGGACTGAACTCAGGGCTTTGTGTATGCTAGACAAGCACTCTCCTGAGCTATATCCTCAGCCCTCCCTAGTTTTTGTAAAGACAGTGCCTTGCTATATATATAGTTCAGGCTAGCCTCAAACTATCTAGTCAAGGATGGCATTGAACTCATGATCCTTCTGCCCCTGTCTTCTGAGTGCTTGGCTTATATGTGTGTGTGCTACCGTGCCTGGCTTAACGCATTCATTTTAACTGAGTTAAAGTATTTCAGTGCATGACTTAACGACAGTTTATACATTCTTTGTTGCTGGTGTACAGCTTAGGTTGTTTGATATATTTTTACTTAAATACTGTTTTTTAAAATCATTTTAAGTTATGTGTCTATGAACAGGTATGTATACATATGGCTGTAGTTATGACTGTAGTTATGTGTCTATGAATAGGTATGTATACATATGACTGTAGTTATGTGTCTATGAACAGGTATGTATACATATGACTGTAGTTATGACTGTAGTTATGTGTCTATGAACAGGTATGTATACATATGACTGTAGATGCTTGATGAAGCCAGAGGTGGTGGATCCCCTGGAGCTGGAGGTGGTTGTGAGTCACCTATTGTTGGGGTTGGGAACTGAACTTGGGTCCTCTTAACCACCACACTTGTTCTCACTCTGAAATGATGCCACAATAACTTATTAAAAGGGGGTCGGGGACTGGGGGCTGGGAATGTGGCCCACTTGGCAGAGTGCTTGTCTAGGATACATAAAATCCTGGTTATATCCCTAGTACCACATGAACTGGGTATTATGGCAGAAACCTGTAATCAAAGCACTTCTGGAGGGTGGGATTAGGAGCAATGTAAGTTCATGTTCTCCTCAGTTATACGGCAAATTCAAGGCCAGCCTAGGACACATGATACCCTGCTCCTCACCCCACCGAAAAAGGGAAACAAAGCTTTTGAAGACGTGGCACAACAATATTCCTAAATTTAAAAAGCAGTATAAAAAAATCCCAAACACTGACATCCAGGCATGGTAGTGCATATCTGTAATTCTGACATTTGGTAGGTGGAGGCAGGATGATCAGGGGAGTTCAAGGTCTACAAAGTGAGCTCTAGGGCTCCACAGAGAAATTATCTTGGAAAACAAAAATGAGGGGGTTGGGGGTAGGGGAGAATATGAGTGCTAGGGATGCAGTGCAGTGCTTCCCTATGCACACATAGCCCTGGATATGATTCCTAACTCTTCCAGAGAGAGAGAGAGAGAGAGAGAGAGAGAGAGAGAGAGAGAGAGAGAGAGAGAGAGAGAGAGTGAGTGTGTGTGTGTGTGTGTGTGTGTGTGTGTGTGTGAAGACAGTAGTGTATATGGAACAGTAGGTTCCAAGAATCAAACTCAAGCCAGTAGGCTTGGTGGCAGGTACCCTTACCTACTGAGACATCTCGTAGGAATATCCTTGAACATTTTTTAAAAAGATTTATTTATTTAATGTATGTGAGTACACTGTAGCTGTCTTCAGACACACTAGAAGAGGGCATCGGATCCCATTACAGATGGTTGTGAGCTACCATATGGTTGCTGGGAATTGAACTCAGGACCTCTGGAAGAGCAGTCAGTGCTCTTAACCACTGAGTCATCTCTCCAGCCCTTCCTTGAACATTTCTACAAAGGAAATATGAAGTTAATGAACAATGATAAGAGGCATACATTTTTTATTTAATTTATTTACATGTGCCAGAGTGTACATTTGGTGGTCAGAAGATGAGCAGCAAGTGCTCTTAACTGCTGAGCCCCTCCCACATTCTTTAACTGTAACTTTTAATTCCTTGGAGTAAAGTTTTTGTAACATAATCAAATATTTCCATCAGTTAATTTACTGATGGCAATTAATGATATGTAGAAATTATTTACTTTTGTGTTATGTTTATTAACCTTTTAAAGCTTCTTAGTTAACAGTTTTCTTTATTTTGTTTTTGAGTCAGGGTTGTAAAACTCAAACCTGCCCATTATATAATCAAGTTGGTGAAGGGTAACCTTGAATTTATCTTCTGCCTCCACTTCCAAGTGCAGAAATTACAGGCATGTGCCACTAAAAACTGTGCTGGAGATCAGAATAAATAAAAATGTAATGAAGAAGAAAAGGAGGAAGAAGAGGAGGAGGAGAAAACTGGGTATGAGAGTGCATGCTTTTAAATCTCAGCACTTGGGAGGCAGAGACAGAATGAGCTCTGAGTTCCAGGGCTATTGCAGAAAGACTATGTTGCTCCACCCTCCAAAAAAAGTAGTAGTAATTTGGGCTGATGAGGTGGACCCACATGGTGGATGGAGAAAAACCAACTCCTTCAGACTGTCCCTGACTTCTGTAAGTGTGCTGTGGTCTATGTACATAATAGGTAAAATATAGTAAGAAAAAGACCAAGATCATCCTCCACTGGAGGACCATGCCTAAAACAAAACAAAACAAGAGCTGAATTCAGAAACTAAAGTTCAATGAAGATAAGTATGTTATTGAAAGACTAACAGAAGCCAGACCCTCTGGTCCTCGGGTGACCTAGCTATCTAACAGCTTTCTTTTCTTCTCATTCACCTCTGATGAATGGCATGTAAGCCTGCAAGGGGAGAGGTATTCAAATGGAGGAAAGGTGGAACTATCGATTCCCCTGGTCCTGGCTTCTTAAGGGAAGCAAAGTTCTCTATATTGCCAGAGTGAATTCAACTGCATGTCCCCCCTTAGTGACTGCTGCTGTGCTTAGCTTAAACAACAACAGTGCCTGGCATGGTGGCACACACCTTGAGTCCTAGCGGAGGCAGAGGAAGGCAGATCTCTGAGCTCCAGGACTGTCAGGGCTGCACAGGGAGACTCTGATAAAACAGAACAGAACAAAACAAAACAAAACACCCAAACCCCACAGTGTCCATCTGTGTCTAAACAAGGTAAGCCTAGTCAGACAGGTGCCACATTCATAAAGGTGGACAAGCACAGCTTCACAGAGAACAGACTCTATTTCTATTCTTGAAACAGCTGGGTGGATCACATGTTTATAAATATGACTTTTTTCTCTGTTATGCTCTACAAACCTAAGAGTACTGAATGAGTTTAAGGGCGGGTGGCAAGTTAAGAGAACTGGCAATGGGGTTGTGGGGGGGGGGGAGGAAAGAGGAACACTTCTAACATGGAAAGAGAAAATGGAGGCTTGTTGAAATGTCACAGGAAACACATTTTGCTGAAGTGCAACACTCTTTCAACGAGGTTCTGAGTTGAGACAGCTGGAGAATAAGAGAGGAAGGAAGGAAAAATAACACTTTACAGACCTACTTTCTCCAGCCCTCACAAGCTTTAGGGCAGTGAAAAGAAGAAAACAGGTCTCCATTTTTGAAGGGTTCTTATTTTTCAGTGTTCACAAAACAAGGAAATCCTTGGCACAGCCACACAGGGCAATTCTGTTATGAGCTATGCTTTACAAGTCTCTCTATGCGGTCATCTTCGCCTTCACTGACGCAGACACAAGAAAGGTGCCCAGGCGCCCAGTCCCCACAGGAAGACTGGGACTGGACCTCTCTTCTTTCTTATTTATTTTCAAAGATTTTGTTATATGTGTTTTGCTTGCATCTCTGTATATTACGCCGTGACTGGTACCCAGAGGCCAGAAGAGAGCACTGGATCATCTGGAAGTGGAATGAGTGACAGACAGTGTGAGCCACCATGTAGATACTGGGAACAAAAGCAAGCAGAGCTCCTGACCACTGGGCCATCTCCTCAGATCCTGCTCATCTGCTGTTCTCAGCCGGCCTCACACTGTAATGCTGGCACTGGAGAGCTCCACCTGCGTCTGCCTCCTGTGCTGAGACTGAAGAAAGGTGTGTGCCTCCATGCCTGGGATGCCGGTGGCTTCTTCATTACTATTTTACTCTGTAAAATGGTGTGCATCTGTAGGCACTTGCAGAGGCCCCAGAGGGTGCCGGGTGCCCTCTTCTCTCGTGTTTCATGTTAGTCCTTTGAGGGAGGGTCAGTCCCTGAACTTGGAGCTGATTTTTTTTTTCCAGAAATCTAGTTGTACACTTTTTCTGTTTCAAGAATTAGTTTCTTCATTCCTTTCTTCACTGTGCTCCCAACACCTCCGTTTCCCCTCTTGCTTCTGAGTGGTATACATCAAATTCACTAGGCTCCAAATTCAGATTTATCCCTAATGGGCAAGCACTCTATCCCCCTACCTCCCAACACCCCTGGCAGGGTTTCTCTGTATAACAGACTTGGCTGTCCTGGACCTCACTTTGCAGACAAAGCTGGCCTAGAACTCAGAGATCCTCCTGTCTTTGCCTCCTGAGTGCTGGGACTAAAGGCATGTGTTACGACGCCCGGCTTGCTCTACACCCTTAACTGACCTGTATGAGAAGTCTAACTCCTTAAGAGGAACAACTGATGACTGTATAAGCTAGAAAGCAGGGGACTGGGACATGGCACAGTGAAAATGTGGGCTGAAAAGAAGGAAATAGAACTGGATTTCTGTGTATTTGGTTGGGTAAGAGCCAGGCTAGCTTTGAACTTGCTAGTAGTTTTAAGGTTCTGATTCCCTGCTTTCATCATCCCAAATGCTGGGATTATAGGTTTGTACCATCATGCCTCATTTGTCTCATTTGTGTGTGTGTACATGCATGTTGTGTATGTATGCATGGGTGCATCACGGCACAGATGGAGGCTGGACGTCAGTTCTCTCTACCTTGTGGGTCCTGGGGACTGACCAATATATATTGCTATTTTATATCTAGTTTGTAATATCTATATCCATCATTTAATAATGAATAATTGATGAGTATTGATCACAATTATAATAAACTATTCATAGTTGGTGGTTATGAAAAAATATAGAAATAAAAGACATGGTTTGTGAGCTGGTTCAGCGAGTAGGAGAGCTTGCTGCTCCCAGCATGAAGACATGAATTTGGATTCCAACATACACACAAAAAGCCAAGCGAGGCTACAACACATGGTTGTAACTCCAGCACGATGAGGGAACGCTGAGGCTTGCTGGCTGCCAGCCCAACTCTGGGTTCATCAAAGGACCTCTGTCAAGGTGACAATGTGAAGAGTGACACAGCAGGACACCGGTGTCATCCTGGGCCTCAGACGTGTGTAGAGGTACCTGAACTTGTACACACCATACAAACACTCATGTATGTGTATGTACATGCTAAAACATGGTCTCTCATGTGTCTTACAGTTGGGATAAACACACACATACACAATAATGACATGCTTTATGCACACGTAATGACGGAGTAAAGAATACTGTGATCTATACTATATCATGGCATATGTATTAGCGGCTGTGCTGTTAAATTTACAAGAACTATGGTGGTGAAGCTATAAAATGGCATTTGAAATGTTTTTAGGCTTTCCTCTAGATGGTGGTGGAGCAGCCATACTGCCATCTCTATCTCTAGTTTCAATACCTAAAATAATAAGAGGTAAGGGTTGGCGAGAAGGCTCAGAGGGTAAAAGTACTGGCTGCTAAGCTGATGACCTGGACATGAGCTGTACCAACACTGTAGAAGGAAGAGCTTGCTCTTGTGGGCTGCCTTGTGACCTTTACAGTCACATGTTCCCTTGCTGGCTCTGCTACCAATCTCATAGCCCTTTACCTCCCAGTCTGAAGGAAACGGTGGGAATTACTAACAAGTTAAAATCAGAGATAATGTAGATTGTAGTAGCTTACCAATATATTAAGTTAAAGTAACATTCTATGTGTGGTTTTAAATTTTTATCTATTATTATCTTGTCATGTCATGTCATGTATGTTGGGCACACACATGCCCTGGTATGTATGTGGAGGTCAGAGGACAACCTTGTAGTCAGTTCTCTTCTCGCACCATGTGGGCTCTAGGGATCAAAGTCAGCTCAACAGGCTTGCACGGCAAGTGCTCTCCCGGCTGAGAGGTCTCTCGAGACTCTTCGTGTGTTTCCGAACTGTAAAAGTAGGACTGAGTGGTTTTCTCTCCGCTTTCACAGGATTTGTAATACAGAATGAAAGAATGGAGGAAAGAATCAGCAGATGGCAGTACGACAGGCGGTGTGTCCTGACCAGGTCAGGAGATGAAGAGGGTGCCCTGGGCAGTCGATGCATCCGTCCAGATAACCAGACTCCTAAGATGGGTTGTTTTTATTTATTCTTGAGACAGGGTCTCACTGTTTATCCCAGACAGGTCTCAAACTTTTTCCTGCCTCAGACCTCAGACTCCCAAACAGTTGGGATTATCGTCTGTACCACCATATTTGCTTTTTTAAACTCAAGTCTTTTTTTTTTTTTAAATTAAAGACAAGGCTACTATATGTAGCCTTGGCTGTCTTGGAACTGTTATTATGTAGACAGATTAGGCCGGCCTCCAACTCTCAGAGATCTGCCTTCCTCTGTGTTCCAAGTACTAGGATTACGGCATGCCTCACCATACCCGGCAACACTAGTAATAATCTTCATTTTCACACATGTGTTTCAAGCATTTGTTGTATGCACTTGATTTTATCTACCCTTCTCTCAATTATTTTGGAAGTCCAAGAAAGAGTGAGGCCCAAGTTTCCAAGCAGGGTATGGATGGGTGCCCGGTCAATGAGACACTGTAGTGCACATTTGGTACTAACTAGAAGTACTGTAGGTGGTATAGAATAATGACCATAAGCTGATGGTGCCTTATGTTGTGATGTTATGACAAAAAAATAAAAAATCAAATCTGAGCCAAGGATGCAGTGAATGGCCATAACCCTAGTACTTAGGAGACAACAGGTTAGAGATAAAGGTCACCCCTCTCTTTCCCTTCTCTCTTTCTCCCCTTTGTCTCTGTCGCCCCCTCCCCCACAATAAAACAAAAAGCTAAAGGTCACTCTGACTCACATAGTGAGCTTGTGGCACATGCCTTTAATTCCAGTACTTTGGAGGCAGAGGCAGGTGGATTTCTGTGAGTTCCAGGCCAGCCTGGTCTGCTAGCCAGGGCTGCACAGAGAAACCTTGTCTCAAAAAAAATCAAACCAACCAAACAACAATAGCAACAACAATAAATCACCTCACAAATCCTAAAGGAAGCAAGGCTGTCTGCTATCACTTGGTACCAATGTGACAGGGAACAACTGTGTCATTCTACCCATTTTATGGTAAACATGGCTTTACATGGGTGGACATGCCTGTAATCCTAGCAATCAGGAGGCAGAGGAAAGAAGCCCCAGGCCAGGCTGTGCTATTGTACTGTAAGACTGCCTCAGAACACCACTACTGCTGCCTCCTCCTCCTCTTCCTCCTCCTGCTCCTCCTGCTGCTGCTGCTCCTCCTCCACCTCCTGCTCCTCCTCCTCTACCTCCTGCTTCTCCTCTTCCTCCTCCACATCTTCCTCCTCCTGCTCCTCCTCCTCCTCCTGCTGCTCCTCCTGCTGCTGCTCCTCCTCCTCTACCTCCTCCTGCTGCTCCTGCTCCTCTTCCTCCTCCTCCTGCTGCTGCTCCTCCTCCTGCTGCTGCTGCTCCTCCTGCTCCTCCTCCTCTTCCTCCTCCTGCTGCTCCTGCTCCTCCTCCTCTTCCTCCTCCTGCTGCTCCTGCTGCTCCTGCTCCTCCTCCTCTACCTCCTGTTTCTCCTCTTCCTCCTCCACATCTTCCTCCTCCTGCTCCTCCTCCACCCTGCTCCTCCCTCCTCCTCCACCTCCTGCTTCTCCTCTTTCTCCTCCTCCTCCTGCTCCTCCTCCTCCACCACTTCTTCCACCTCCATCATCACCACCATCACCAACACCACTACCACCACCACCAACAAAACAAAGGCAGAGGTCACAAGATGGCTCAGTAGGAAAAGGCAAACAGGAAGGCAAGAGTGTGGAATCTGAAACCCACACGGTAGGAGAGAATTAACTATGGAAAGTTGTCCTCTGGTTGCTGTGTGTACACAAGTATGTGTACAAACCTATGATCTTTCTGTCTTTGCTCCAGTGTGCTTGGTTTGCAGTATTGTAGAACTATGTAGTTCAAGGCCAGCCTGGTCTACAAAAGCAATTCCAGGAGAGCCAGGGTTGTTACACAGAGAAACCTGGTCACACAACAAAACAAACTAAACAAAAACTCTACTCTTATGATTTTATTCATGTGGGTTTGTTCAGGTGCCTAAGGAGTTCAGGCATGGGATTCCCTGGAGCTGTAGTTTATGAAGTTGTGAGATGCTTGACCTGGGCGCTGTGAACCAAAATCAGGGAAAGAGTAGTCTGTACTTCTAACTGCTGAGCGTCTCTCCAGCCTCGCTGGCCTCAAATTCCTGATTCTATTTATGTCTACTGCCAGACAAAATTCGTTATATATTTTGGGATAATTATTCATCTTCCTCTTCTACCAGGACAGCAGTTCTCACCCTGTGGTCATGTCTCCGGGGTTAGGGCTGGGGTGGGATGAATCTTTCATCTGCATATCAGATATTTATATTACGATACATGACAGTAGCAAAGAAAATAATTTTACTGTTGGGGGTCACCACAACATGGGAAACTATGTTAAAGAGTCGCACAGCATTAGGAAGGTCGAGAAGCACTGTACTATGAAATGATACATTAGAAGACTTAAGAACTTAACTGTTCTCACATGCAGAGTATGTCTATTCAAGATTCAGATCCCAGGATAATACAACTGAAGTTATGAGAGGAGTCCTCCAGGCCGGGTTCTAGATGGGACACTAATGATTATATCTAGGCATCTTCTCTGTTACTTCACATTTACTCTTAGTAATCCCCATAGTACTATTTGTCCCACTTTACAGGTGGGAAAATAGAAGCTCAGAGCAATCCTACCTAACAAGTCATTGAGGCCAGCCTGGTCTACATAGGACTGTCTCAAACAAAACAAAACCAAACCCAATTTAAATGTAGCCTCATCAGTCAGATCACCCAAATCAGTATGGCTCTAAAATATTACAACTGTATTTTTAACTGTGCTGCCTCAAAGGTAGAGACATACTTTCTCAGCTCTCAGGTGCTCAGTATTTTCTGTTGTAGAACACTACACACTCTATGGACCACAGTTGAGAAGACAGTTGTGGACTAGCCTGAAAGACATCAATACCCATGGGTTTATTTTTGGCTGAGAAGCAGTTATTGATTTTATGTTTGATTGCTCTCTACCAGAAAAGAAAACAGCAGTAACAAGGCTGCACACAGGTGGCAAAGCACAAGAGAGGACCCAGGAATAAAGAAGGATTTCCACCTAAGTGAAAAGCAACATGGGACTGAAAGGAAAAGTAGGGAACAGGAACCCTGAAGGTTAAGGCTGCAAAGTCATCCCTACAAAGCACTGCGTGCGTCTCCTGTGACTGTGGGGTCCTGTTGACGACATAAGAACAAGATGCAGGGCAAGGATGGAGCTCAGTGGGGAAGATGCCTCCTTAGCAGGTATGAGTTCTTGGGTTTGACACTCAACACCAGGTCACCTTTATCCCAGTCCAGGAGGTTCAAGTCAGTCTCTGTTACATGATGAGTTCAAGGCCAACCTGGGACCCTATCTTTGAGGAAAGGGGGGGGGGGAAGCAAAGTTCGAAATTTGAAGCACTAGAAAATTATAGAGGTTATCTTTTAAAAAATTATATATACGGGCTGGAGAGATGGCTCAGCGGTTAAGAGCACCCGACTGCTCTTCCAGAGGTCCTGAGTTCAATTCCCAGCAACCACATGGTGGCTCACAACCATCTGTAATGGGATCTGATGCCCTCTTCTGGTGTGTCTGAAGACAGCTACAGTGTACTTATATATAATAATAAATGAATAAATCTTTAAAAATAATGTAAGAACTAAGCCAATCGTGATAAATCCTTAACATGGAATGTTATGCAGTTACTCAAAATGTTATCAGAGGCTATTTAACCTTGAGAACGTTTCCTCTAAGTAAACAAAGACCTCAAAACATAGAGGAAAGGATCCCTAATCTGTTAAAAAGAAAACATATGGCTTTGGAATCTCTGGGTGATTTTGTTTATTTAGTTTTTCTAGACAGGTCTTACTTTGCAGCAATGGGATGGTTTTGAACCCATGGCAGTCTTCCTGCCTCAGGCTTCTGAAGGAGAGAACAGGTGAGAGCCACCGCATCTGGCTTTTATTTAGTTATTTTTAAATACCAGCCCTCCTCACAAAGCAAAACAAAATACAGTGAAGATTTTTCACTGTTTTAAAAATAAAAAAGGTACCCTAGGAAGCTGTACTTGCTTAGCTGGACAGAGAAATAGAAAACTAACTAAGCCCAGCACCAGTGACTGGTGAGGCTGGAGAGACGGCAGCGCTCATGCTTGTTGCTGACACATACACACAGGTGCCAGCTGTCACTTAGTGCACTCTTCTCTCGAGGTTATAAATGCTGTCAGTTTTGATTTCCTAATAAAATATACTCTCCTTGACTATACTTCTTATAATAGAGATCCTTCTAGTCACAACACAACCATCAAAATCCCACTTATGATGTCTGTGTTGTTCCAATTTATTAATTTTTTTCTTTTTACTTTTTCACATGTATGGATGTTTTGCTTACAAGTATGTCTGTGTATCACATGCACACACGTGTGCCTGGTACTCTTGGCAGTCAGGAGAGGGAGTCAGGTTCCCAAGGACCTAGAGGTCTAGCTGGTTGTGGGCTGGGAAGTGAACCCAGGTCAAGTGTAAGAGCTGCCATCTCGCCAGCCTCTCCAGTTTCTTCCTGAAGAATGGCAGCATATCTGTTTGCCAGTATCGAGATGAGGTGAGGAAAAGGAGACGACGACAGTCTAACAAAAACCTCTCTTCCCAATCAATACCAGTGACAAATTTTCTGGTTCTCTTGAGACACAACATAGGAAGAGGAAGAGTTCATCCAGTTTCTGGGAACCCAGAGCCATAGTCTAGCCTTGGCTTGGAGCCAGGAATGTTGTGGGTTAGGACTCAGAAGATGGATATGAGACTCCAGGTACCACGACTGCAAAATCCTCTGTAGGGAAACAGAGTAACTGCTTTATTTTCCATACTGTCTCTGGTATGTTTTTTTTTTTTTTTTTTTTGGTTCTTTTTTTCGGAGCTGGGGATCGAACCCAGGGCCTTGCGCTTCCTAGGTAAGCGCTCTACCACTGAGCTAAATCCCCAGCCCCTCTGGTATGTTTTAATCTACTATCCAATTTTAATATGTTACTAAAGGACGTATAAATTTCTGACCTCATTCATTCTCTCCCTCCCCATTCCTTCCCATTTGTGACAGGGTCTTACTTTACCACAGGCTGTAGCTTGAACTCACTTTGTTCTGGCTGGCTTAGAGCTTTCTGACAACCTTCCTGACTCAACATCTCCAATGCTGCCATTAGGGGGCGAGCCACAGATAATGTTGTCAGCTTCAGAGCACTGTTTCCCAGATGTAAAGAAAGGGTAAATATAGCCTTAAAGTCACAAGAGTGAATAGTCTTCAGAACAAACAGAGTTTTGCACAAAAGTAACCAACACACATCACTTTGAAACCACTGGCACGCTTACCTGAAAAAAAAATTATTTAAACAGGTACCCACAGGGTTGTAACGCAGCAGGAACCACCAGAAACCGCCATGATTCTGAGCAAAGCACAGTTTCAAATTTGTCTACTGCAATTAAATTATTAGATATGTTTTTGTCATGCTATAAATTCCTTATGTATAAACAGCAAGATTTATTAATTTTTTCCTTACACATACGGTCATGTGTGTGCATGTGCAGTTGAAAGCCAGAGGACCATCTTTGGGGTTGCTCCTCAGAAGCCATCCACTTTGTTTTTTCCTTCCTTCTTTTTCTATTTTGACTTTTCAAGGCAGGGTCTCTGTAACTTCACAGAGATCCGCCTGCCTCTGTCTCTCAGTGCTGGGATCAAACTATGTGCTACCACCCCCTGCCTCACCAAGCTTACTTTATATGAACTCATTGGATAGAAGCTGGGTTCTCACACTTGCGTGATGGTCACTTTAACGATGGTGACATCTTCGCCAGATCATTATGCAGCCACAAACTCAAATTAGCAACATCTCTAGGTTTTTATCTTATTTATTCTGGCAATTCATCCATTTCAACTCCTGAGTCTGAGAATCAAATGCATGGGTCCTCCAAACTTAGAAATCTAAAGGTATAGGTGTGGCTCCTGTTCTTTTAGAAAGGATTCCTTTCCTAGAGAACCTTCACTCTTCAGGAGTCCTTCACTAATATCCTTAAAGGAAGTCTCTGAGGAGATCCAAGGAAGGCGGTTTGGGGCAGTCTTCTACTCAACTCCATGGAGGGTGAGTAACAAAGTTTTTGCATGGTGGAAGCACATGAAGATCTTTAAAAACAGCAACAACACCTGGTCTTACCCTTAAAAACTTGACTGAAGCTAACTGGGTAAGACTTACTTTAGTATTTTACAATCCCTGCCTATATACTTTAATATACACAGAACCTAGATACTGCTGTAGAAAAGGGTGTCTTTAATATAGCTTACCTTCAAATTTAGAGCTGACAGAAAACAAAACCCCTTAGCCTCTTATTTCTGAAATCTTCTCCAGTTGGAAAAGGTAAAGAAGCCTCACCCCCACCCCACAAATGGAGCAGCCATTACTCTCTTCACTTGAGCATTCTAGGCTGAAGAAGTTTAGAAGCAGGAAGAAGGCTGCTGAGGGAAGCCAGAGCACAACACTCTGAATGTAACCTCTCCCCGCTGTGGATGGGCGGGGAGCCTCTGGAAGAGGGCTCAAGATCTGAGAGGCTTCTTCCTTTTATCTCGAAGTTTTCACACTGGGAAAGTTGGATCAGATCACATGCCCTTCCTTACACTGCTGTGTCCTCCCTCCTCTCTTGCTGAAGCATAAATACACTGTGGCCACGGCTGGAGGCCATCTTATCAGCTGGAACCTTTCTCTGGAAATCCCTAGAGTTAAGAGGGGTCATAGCTCAGTCCAAGTGCTTTGAGGAAACAGTTGTTGGGCTTGAGATGGACTCACACTGTGTGCAGCTTTACTGCTTTCTGACCTAGCCGGAGGGTTCAGGTGACAGCGCGGCTAGGGCTGCCTTACACACACCTTTGCTTTCTATATTTTTTTCATTCAAAGCCTGAGAGGAACAGCATACTTTGGAAACCTATTTATCTTTCTGTAACCTCTGCCTGGCAGTTTCAGGGTAAGAGAGCAGCACTCAGTGGAAGCAGCAATTCAGGGGAGCAGTGCAGAGAGAAAGGCAATCAACTGGCTGGTCTAAGGGCAGGTCATCTGCCCTGGGGTCTTGGGAAGCCACAGCTTTCCACATCACACAGACAGACATGCCAAGTTTCCATGGTAGGAAGAGGAACTGTTTCTAGACATCCTTCCTTTCTCCAAACTGTCACAACATTTACAGCTCCTGCTATGGTCTAAATTGTGCTTCTTCCCACATATACATTCCAATCCAAGGTCCCTCAAAATAGCATCTTTGTTGTTTTGAGACAGCTCATACAGCCCATGTTGGCTCTGAATTCACGATTTAGCTGAGGCTGACTTCAAACATCTACACATTCTGCTTCCAACAGCCAGTGCTAGAATGTCAGCAGGACACCACCACTGGCTATTACTTGTAGCCTTATAAAAGGGGACTCTGGATACAGACCCAGAAGCAAGACAACATGGGAATGAGTGATACTCCTAAAGGCCAAGGAAAGTCATGGATGGGCAGTAACACTAGAAACAAGGAGTGTTTCTGTGAACAACTGGGAGAGAGAGAGAGGAGGCCCTACAACATTTTCAGAGTTCTAACCCCAGAATGGAGAGCATAACTCACTGTTGTTCTGAGTCAGCCAGCTTTTACTAGTTTGTTTCAGGAGTACTAGGAAACTAATGTAGCCTCACAGGCAGATCAAGTGTCAATGAAATCAGTCACATTTTATCTTAACTCAAGCCTCATTAAATTGTGGTTGCGAAACAGAAGTCTAGGTCACAGTAGGTGGAGAATAGTGGTAATGGTAGCAAACCAGCACTGTGGAGGGCATCTGTACAGTAAACACACCTGTCATCGTACCCTGCAGGTTAGAATACCAGGGTGGGGAAGAGCTTGGTATCTAACACATGCTCTACTCAAGCTGCACAAATGCTGTCAGTGACTTGCTCTGACCCTCAGCCCAGCTCTCACTAACTAACATTAGCTTAAGGAGAAGGATAAAACTTTGACTCTTCAAACTCACCTGTGGACTCGATGTAATCTCAATCAAAAGTCATAGCAGGTTCTTTCATTAACAAGTCACAAGCTGATCCTACGTTCGTTCATGTGGAAATGCTTACTGCTGAGAACACCCAAGACAGCCTTACAAGAACAACCCAGCTAGAGAGAGGACTTACACTTCTAGGCATCGAGACTTATACAAAGGTAGTTAAGCCATGTAGTATTCATGGAAGAATGAAGAAGACAATGAATGCAAAGAGAGACAATGAGAGCCCAGAAACGGCTTCACGACATTTCCCATTAAGGCAAATGTGTCTTCTGTGCAGGGCAGGAAATGGTGGTGCTTTCTGTGAGGTGCCGAACCAATTACAGACCCACAAGATTAAAAAACAACCTTAACTCTCATTTCAAACCCTAGATAAAAAACTGGTTAAAAAACCCAAGGTTCTCAGTGGAAACTTAGGAGAATATTATCTAAGACTATGCAAAATTGTTAAACATAACACAAAAACCCACTAATATCAGAAGGAAAAAAGCTCTTAGTCCTTCCTCGCTTCGCTCTTCTCTGCTCTTCCCTGTCCCTTCTCTCCCCATCCCCACACTTTCCTCCACACGCTCATGGCCGACCTGTACTTATCTCCCTTCTACTCTTCTTCTCTCATTAAACCTCTCCATTTGGACACCCCCCCCCCCCCAGAAAAAAAGGAAAAATAAAGACAAACCAGGTTTAATAAAATGAAATTTATATGCACGAAAAGATTGACATTACAGAAAAGGCAAGGCACAGAAGATTTTTATAACACATCTGACCCACTTCCAGTATACATCAACTACAAAGCTATAAAGACCTACAACCTAACCCAAGAGCTGACAAAGACTTAAGAGAAACATCACAGAAGATTTACATAGGTCAGTGAATGCAAGACAAGATGTTAGAGTTGACTATTCTGTGAATCCCAGGCCAGCCAGGGCTACAGAGTGAGACCCTGTCTTAAGAGTGAACTAACTGCACGCGGGATGGCCAACTCACTGGCAGAACGCTGAGCAGCTCAACATGGAAAAGGACACATATAAAGATTTATGCATGCACACTTCAAAATGGGAAACACTAACTCATGACATTAGCAGTCGGACTGATGGGGGGAACCGTGAGGTATTCTGATACTGTGTTTCTTCACCTTAGGTCCTAGTAACACAGGGCAAATTCATCCATTAAGTTCAAAGGTCTGTATATGTGTGGTTCATGTATACACCACACTGTTCAATGAAACTCACTGATAAAAACCCAAGTGTCTGGGTTTATGGCTCCCGTGCAACAGTGAGGAGTGTAACAAGGCAGGCAGTGGCACATCTGGTGAGACACAGGCCAGTTCTGTTGCTCAGACAATCAGCCAAGCTGCAGGCTTCTTTTTCCTTTTTTTAATCCATTCTTTATCCACGCTGATATTGATTCAAGAGATTTTAAAATGTAATTCTAAGAAGAGAGTTAACCACTGGAAAACAGAGGGAAACTTGGTAAACGATAAAATGCACTATTCCACGTACTTTAATTTTAAATGACCTGTGAATCCCTGAGAGGTGCGGGTATCTGGGCAAGCTAGTCCCTCAGTTACTTTAGGGTTAAACATTACGTTTGACTGTGAGCTCAACAGAAGTAGAAAATTATTTCACAGTCTTTTAGGCTTTTTAAGGATAACCTGAAAAAGAAAATACAGGGGAACTTGGATGGGGACGGGGTGGGAGTCTACTCAAGCCTTTGTCTTGTAGCTTGTTGCTATGGAGAAGGCCATGAAGGCCACAACGGGAAGGAATAAAGAACCTGGCAGGAGTAAGCACCGGGGCAGGGGGTTAGACACAAATTCCTTAAGCAATTAGCAAGACCTAAAAATGACACTTTCCATGTTTTCCTGATCCTGCCCCCATGAAAGTACATGGGCCTGGCTCCTCACTATAATTTAACTCAGAAACAGAGTGGCCTGAATGGCCCTAACAGAACCTAATCCTTGGCAGACATAGCGTAAGGCCATTTAGCAATGCTGTCTCATGCCAGGAGGAGTAAGCTGCCTACCCACTCTGTCCTGGGGAAATTATCCCCAGCTCCTAAATTATAAAGCTGATGCCCTGTGATCTCTTTGTTCCATAAAGCCTGAGGGAGAAGGGATAATGAGGAATCAGAAGGGGAGAACGACCTCTAGTTTCAGATGGGAAAAAGAAGGGAAGGGAGAGGGGATGAGAGGGAAAGCAGGACAGCAGGGAGAGGAGGAAAAAAATCAATCTCTCCCTCTCCCTCTCCCTCTCCCTCTCTCTCTCCTCTCTCTCTCTCTCCTCATTAAGAAACAGTTAACATGTAGCAGCAGTGTGGGAGCAAAGCTCTGCCTGAACTGGTTTAAAGCTGCTGCCCTGGGAGAAAGGGCTGGATGCCAAGACTGCTGATAGCTTCTGCCCATCATTGCCACAGCAGCTTTCTTAGTGATGCAGGCCCAAGACCTGTGTTTAGCAGTGTGAGCACTAAGGCCAATGAATTCAACATCTACATCTCATTACAAAAAGACTTGACAAGGACTATGTTGCCTTCTGTCCCACACAAATGATCACACAGACCAACCATCTCTCTTTAGAAAGGGGAGAACAGAGCACACACTAGCCGAGTGAGCTTATCAACAGAGCATGGAAGCAATCAACTCTGACTTTCAAGTTAAGTCGGGGCTAGGCGAGTGCTCAGACCCAGGTCATTACCAGAACTGCATTTATGGCCCAGGCTTCACTTACCTGAACACTTAAGCTTCAGCAACTAAATGACTCTTTTGTACACTGGTACAAAATAGGCCTGTGTTCCACAGGATCTGAGGGGAATTTCCAAAACAACCTTACCTACTCATAAACCTACACCCTGGTTGCATGCACTGTCTCCCTGTGCTCTGTTGGCATGTGTCTGTGGCGTGGGGGTGAGAAGACGTGGGTTACAATAAGGAATAGGTCTCTTTCCCTTGAAGATTAGTACTCTATTTTGCAATTCGTAAAATAAAACTCAAAAGAGCCTATGATTCAGTTTTCTCTGTAGGGCTTCAGGATTAACTATATGATAGTGGACAGATAACACTATCCACTCGGGTATAGAAACACATCATGCCCTGAAGCACCCTGGGAGGGAGCTGTTGGACAGGAAAAATATGTCGGCTTCTTTTTTTTTTTTTTTTTTGGTGTGGGCAGGGTGGGAGAAAGTAGGTATTGATTTGCCTAATGTTTCCTTTGTGTGGCCGCTGTTGCCATGTAGTGGTCTGTTGCTATGAAGATTTGTGGTGCCAGACAATGACTACTAGGCTTTCATGAGTCTGGCTACTATGCAGTATGCTAAGTGGTGGAGAAAGCTTGGTCACTACATACACCTTTCTCAAGGTGAGTGCTGCCTAAAGCAAGACTGAGGGGAAAAGACAATTAATGTAGTAAGAAAAACCAGGAGCTAAATACAAATACTGAAAACTCGGCATTTCACAGTTTATACACAAACTCTACTACACCAGAATTACAAAAGGTCAGCTACCTGTTTCTTTAAAGACAGTCATGGAGGCTCATTCCCCTTTGAGAAAGATAAGGACTCACAGCAGGTTTGTAAGTAAGCGAGCACTAAGACGCTCTGGGCAGTTTCTTGGAGGAGTTACATAAGCAAGTTAAACTTCATAGTAAACTACTGCCTAGTGGAGAAAAGGCCAACCCACACACAAGAGCAAGGCTCAACCAGAGTCTGAAACAGGGCCAGAAGTTTGCCTAACAGAAGCTGTAGAACAGAAGTCATCCTCAGTCTGTATAAATGTAGCTACTTACTAGTCCTCACTGTTTTCCTCACAAAATCATTGTTTGCTCTTCAAAAAACAAACAAATAAAACAAGTAAATATAATCTGATTGAATTTTCATTGTGGGAGGATGTGAGAGGGTGGGTGCAAGCTACCCAGTACAAGTGGAGATCAGGGAACAACGTTCAGGATTTGGTTCTCTTCTTGCACTGTGGATTCTGGGAACTGAGCTCAGGCTGTCAGACTTGATTGTGCTGAACCATCTTGCCAACCTAAGTGATGCTGTTTTTGTTTTTGAGAACACATCTTTCACATATGTAAACACACACACCCTCCAAAATTGTAAGCTATTACCAATATTCAACTGTTAAAAATACATTTTATTTATGCTATTATTTTTGAGACAAGGAGATCTTGCTAATTTAGCAGCGTAAGCTGGCCTTATATTTATGATTCTTTCTTCCTCGGCCTCCCCAGTGCTGGACCACAGCATATGCACTATTCATGTCTGGGCTTCATTAGATCATTTTAATACATTTTTATTCATTTTAAAGATTTATTTTGGTGTGTGTGTGTGTGTGTGTGTGTGTGTGTGTGTGTGTGTGTGTGTATACACTATCACTGTCTTCAGAGGGCATCGAATCCCATTACAGATGGTTGTGAGCCACCATGTGGTTGCTGGGAATTGAACTTAAGACCTCTGGAAGAGCAGTCAGTGCTCTTAACTGCTAAGTCATCTTTCTAGCTCCCATAGTTTTGTTTTTAATGGCAGAATTTTTAAATAAAAAATTCAAAGGGACACAGCATATAAGTCATCCACAAGCAGAGAAGTTCTGAGTGGCAGCTGGGAGGGCAGCAGAGCCAGGAGGGCTGCCTACCCAACACCCCTTACCTCCCTGCTTGCCTCTGGGGTTTCTTCACACTCATGTTTCTGAGAGTACAGCATGCCTGAAGGTTGTTAGTTCTAATAGAGGTGGTCACAATGGGGGCTGGAGATACAGCTCAAATGTTAAAAGCACTAATGCTCTTGCAGAGAATCTGGTTCAAGTCCCTGTACCACATGGAGCTTAATCTCCCCCAACAGGGGATCCAACATCCTCCTCTAACCTCCACAGGCACTGTGCACACGGTCCACATACATACATGGAGGAAAAACACTTATTTTCACAGAACAGCAGCAGACCAGATCTAGAATTACCAAACTGGTTCTTCAGACAGAAGTGAACAGTGGATTGACACTTCAAATACCAATATGGGTAAATATAATAAACTATTTTTGAGTTATTTCTGAAGTATGTACAGCTAACAGCTGGAAGACAAAAATTTTAAAAAAAGTGTGACATGGGCTAACATTAAGGCTGGGTGTGAGGGTGAAATGATAGCATGGGCTCATGCATCTGCACACTGAGTTCCTAGCTGGTGGGGCTGATTTGGAAGGTTGGGGAACTTTCTGAAGATTGGGCCTTTTTACAGGAAGGGTGAGCCTTGGGTTTTCACAGCTTGACCACCCTACTTCCTGTCCACTCTCTGCTTCTTAACATAGATTCACCAACTGCCTCATGCTCCTGCTATCATGGCTTCCAGCCATGCCAGCCATGACTGTATGTATCCCTTTTTAAAATGTAAATCCCTCCAGTCCCACAAATAAAAAATCCCCCTCTCTCTTAGGTTGCTTCTTCACGTCTGGTTACAGCTCAGGTCAAGAGTCACAACAGTTAATGACAGAGGCTCCTTTTGTCACACCACCAACTCTGTGTAAAGCACATATAGCAAAGAGACCAACAGTTCTGGCTTAGTATTGCTGTCTAAACAAGGACAAACGATAGCGCCTTCTGGAATTCTTACCTAAAGTCAGCCTTGCTGTCTTGGAAGTACCTCAGGTGCAAAGAAATCATTCTAGATAGCCAGACATGGTGATACATGCCCAGTCCCAACCCCTGGGAGGCAGAGGAGGAGGACTAGAAGTTCCATGCCAGAGCCAGGCACAATGATTGATGCCTTGTGATCCCCACACTTGGGGTGTAGAGGCAAGAGGATTGGGAAGTTCAAGGTCATTCTAGACTACATAAGACATTACTTCAAAGCCTACCTTACCCACCTACATACCCACCCAACCACCCACCCACCTACCTACCTACCACCTACCCACCACCCAACCACCCACCCACCTACCTACCCACCACCCACCCACCTACATACCCACCCACCACCCAACCACCTACCTACCTACCCACCCACCTATACCTACCCACCCACCTATACCTACCCACCCACCCACCCACCTACCTACCCACCTACCTACCCACCACCCACCTACCTACCCACCACCCACCTACCCACCCACCTACCTACCCACCACCCACCCACCCACCTACCTAACTACCTCTAGTTCAGAACTTCTTTCTTTTTTTTTTTAAATTTAGAAATTTATTCTGTTTAATCCACAAGCTTTATATAGCTTTAGTTAAAAAATAAAATAAAATAAAACAAGTGAAATCAAGACACTGTCCAGGCCCTTCCAGCTGGCCAAATACAGGAGTTCCTCAGTTGTGTGTACCAATTGGAAGAGTAAGGAAAACCATGAATGGGAGCCACCATGTTTCATAAAACAAATTTATGTAACTGAAGGGTCCTTCCTGGGTCTAGTGAATCGCCTTTACAAAAGAGGAAGAAAAGGGGAGAAGGAAACAAAACAACACAACCGGAAGGAGAAAACCCAGAGGTCCTAGTCAGCTTAGGAACTGTCCCATGGGGCAGCCCTGCAGCCCAGGAGTGCGGCTATGCTGCGCTCTAGAGCTGGGATGCTGCCAGGACAGCAGACTCCATGGGCAACAGAGTCAACACTCACTCGCCCAAACCTCTGTGGTACTTCCAACAGTGCTCAGAACCTCTTTCAACACAGGTAATATTTAGATTTTTGTTTTTTTTTTTCTTTGTACAAAGTCAGGTGCAAAAGAAAGCCTAGAGGCCTACAAGTATTTTTAAAGTATCTGTATGTAGTTCCTATGATTAACAGGACAATTGACTCAAGAATCTAGATCTTGAGGAAATCTTGAAGAGACAGGTCCCATGTGTTAATGCACATAAAAGATTCTCCCAGGTAGTCAGTACAAAGAGTACAATATATCACTCCAGAAAAATTCTTTCCCCTCAGAATGAAAGGAAGGCGTGAGGGAAAGCACTCATTAGAAGGAAGGATGTATACAAGGCTGGAGCATGAGCCTACTTACAATTTCCAGAACTACAGCAAACATCTCTAGAAAGGGTAAGAATATTAAAAAGTGTGTCACCTCTCTTTCCACCCTTTGTGTGGGCATGGCCAAGAAGAGGGGACAATGAATACTCTTACAGGTGCTTGGCATTGTTCCCATCTTTTTTTAAAGATTATTTATTTATTTTATGTACAGCATTCTGCCTGCATATGTGACTGCGGGCCAGAAGAGGGCACCAGATCTCATTACAGATGGTTGTGAGCCACCATGTGGTGGCTGGGAATTGAACTCATGACCTCTGGAAGAGCAGTTAATGCTCTTAACCGCTGAGTCATCTCTCCAGCCCGTTCCCATCTTTTGGTGGCAATATTTATACCACTAATCCTCTAGGGACTCTTCTGCAGAGGCAACTGAGAAGGTATGATGGACTTACCATCTTCTGTTTCCTGCCACACGATGCCTTCAAGGTTGACACTGGTTCCAGGCTCACAGGGGCCTAAGCACTCAGGCTCTGTGGCTAGAGCCACATCGCATGTGTTGACTCCAACTGATCGGGTACGGACCATGATCTGCTCACAGGGAGATGAGATGTCGTTATTGACCACCGGCACTAACAGGTGCAGCGGCAGCACCGCTGGGGTGGAGACCGGGGACTCCATCTGTAAGAGAAGAGAAGCACTAGCTGAGCTACAAGAAGACCATTGGAGGACACACTGATTCCTGTATTTAACGTAGTCCCACTTGTCCTTTCCTCTCAACTTCTACCTCCTGATCCCACTACAAACATGTGGCTTAGATGACAACATCTAGAAGCTATGTATTTATTTACTTATTCTTGTTTACTTAAAAGAGAATGACCCAGGTTAGCATCAAATTCCATGTGTAGCTAGCAAAGGTTACCCTTGAATTCCTAATCTTACAAATATTGATATTAAACATGTGGTATCATGTCTAGCTTTATTTTCTTGTGTTTGAGGGAGTCTCACTTTGTAGCCCAGGCTGGCTTTGAATTCATACTTACCCTTCTGCCTGCATATGTCTCCCCAGTCACCACCTAAGGTCTCACCTGCCCAGAATTCTCTATGTAGACCAGGCTCCTTTAAAACTCATAAAGATCTGCTTTGCCTCCATCTCCGAGGCAGGCAGAACCTGAATTCCAGTTTGCACTACACAAACAAAACCAAAACCAAACAAAACAAAATGGCAAACAGACTTCTATTTCTCCAGCTTCTGAGGTATACATTACTGACACCATTGTACTTCCTACTAGCACTCAACCCATGAGCTTAAAATAAATGAATACAGGCTAGAGAAAAAGAGAATCCAGATTTAGGGATGCCATTATTCCTAATTATCGTAGAAGTTTTAATACAACTTTAGCTAGGGGAAGGCTTACAAATTGTAGGAGGTCTGGGAGCAATCTGATAGGAATTTCTTAAACTCAAAGTAGCTGTGGTTGGTCAATGAGGATAGCGTCTTCACACAGGACACTAACATCGCGCTTGTCTGTGATGGAGACATAGGAGATGGTGCTATGATGCACAAGCCAATCCATTCCAGCATAGTAATCTACTTTGAAACTTAGAACCCTACAGAACATAAATTATTCAAGTTCCAGAATAAAACACACTTGGAAGTAACAAGGTGGATAGTTGTCCTTTGTTATTTATGTTAAATTTATTTTTAAAAAAGATTTAAAAATTTTTACTGTATGGGTATGAGTATTTTGCCTACATACATGTCTACACACATACACTCTATGTATGTGTGGCTAGGAAAGGGTCAGGGGTCAGGTCTCCTGGAACTGCAGTTATGGATGGTTATGAGTTCCCAGTGGCTGCTGGGAACCAAGCTAGAGCCCACTGTAAGAGCGGTGAGTGCATTTAACTGATGAGCAGCTATCTTTCCAGCTCCTTACTTAAATATTACACCCCACCCAACTGAGGACCAAACCCCAGGGCTGTGTGCTTGCTCAGCATGAGCTTTAATCTGAGCTAAAATCCCAAACCCTTCTTCCCCTACTTTATTTTTAATTATGTGTGTGAGTTTGTGTGTGGATGACCTTGGAGGACAGTAGAGGATGTCAGATTCTCCTAGAGCTGGAATTATCAACAGTTGTGAGCCACTCAACCTGCTCTGGAAACCTGACTCTAGCCCACTACAAGAAAAGTTGCACTCTTAAGGACTGAGCCATCTGTCCAGGCCCCCGTTACTGGCTGAATACTAGCATATATCAAGTTGACAAATTACCAATGGTGAGTCTATAATGCCCAAATCCTAGCTAAGAATCTTGCAAACATATAAAGTACTTAATACACGCATGAACTGATTTCCTCTGAACACATGACACTAATCAGCAAGCTTAGAAAATGAGTTATGGGGCTGGAGAGATGGCTCAGCGGTTAAGAGCACTGACTGTTCTTCCAGAGGTCCTGAGTTCAATTCCCAGCAACCACATGGTGGCTCACAACCATCTGTAATGGGATCTGATGCCCTCTTCTGGTGTGTCTGAAGACAGCGACAGTGTACTTATATATAATAAATAAATCTTAAAAAAATTAGTTATGGATTTGGTTCCCTTCTCCTTATGAAAGACTCTTCAGCTGGCTTAAATCTGGTTCTTTGGAGTGACGAATCCTGATCAATAGACGAGCCTGACAAGGATGCTAAATGTGGTCTTTGAATAGAGGGACTTTTGGAGACAGAAACACAGCCACGATCCAAGCTCCTATGAACTCTGGCCTAGGGTTAAGTTAGTGCATGGCCGCCATTCTGCCTATAAACTACTCTCCCCTACGTGTACCCTCTCAGACTTGAAAAAACCAGTCTCAAAGTTGTTTAGATACTGCCTGCATGTTTTTGTAGCTGGCTCTGATTTCTTAGTTTACAAAGCTACCACTACTACAGATCAACCAACACTTTCAGAATTCACAGAATGTTCACATATTGATTCTTTGACTAATTTTGGTCCCCAAAGAGCTGCCAAAATCCATACCTTTCTACTCACACTCCCCAACACTACCTTTTTCATAAAGTAAAATGAAGTATAAGCTATATGATGAGTGCTCTGTTCTCTTGAAAAATCACAAATTTGTAATTTCTTCTTGTCATGTGATAGGCCCTTGAAAGACTCTTTAAACTGTTCACACAAGCCAGGCATGACGGTACCTTAAATTAGTCCCAGTACTCAGGAGGAGGAGGCAAGGAGATATCTGTGAGTTCCAGGCCAACCAGTGTTTGAGACCCTGTCTCAAACAAACGAACGAACAAAGAAACAAACAGCTCTATACATAGGATCTGGGGAGCTGGCTCAGTGGGTATAGTACAAACATGAGAACCTGAGTTCAGATCCCTAGCACACATAGAAAAGTTGGGTGTGGTAGTGTGTATCTTTAACTCCATCAATGGAAAGTGGAGTGGAGATGGATGGTTGATTCCGGGGGCTTGTTGATCAGCTGTGCTAGTCAAAATGGCAACTGTGGGTTTAGTTAGAGATCTCGTACAAAACAAAAACAAAACAAAACAGGGGAGCAATAAAAGAGGACATCAGACACTCATGTCTGGCCTCTCTCTATATATACATGTATGTGCACACACACACACACACACACACACACACACACACACACACACACACACACACACTCCATAGGTTTTAAAGTGAACTGGAATGTTCCT